>NW_016807906.1:595327-610800 GCF_001698545.2 Rhinopithecus bieti
TTCTTTCTTTTTTTCCTTCCTTCTTTCTAGCGTTTTTTATTTTATTTTATTTTTTGAGACAGTCTCCCTTTGTCACCAGGGTGGAGCCCAGCGTTTTTTATTTTTATTTTTATTTTTTGAGACAGTCTCCCTTTGTCACCCAGGCTGGAGTACAGTGATGTGATCTTAGCTCACTACAACCTCCATCTCCTGGGTTCAAACATTTCTTGTGCCTCAGCTTCCTAAGTAGTTGGGATTATAGATGTGTACCACCATGCCCAACTAATTTTTGTATTTTTAGTAGAGAGGGGGTTTTGCCATGTTGGCCAGGCTGGTCTTGAACTCCTGGCTTCAAGTGATCCGCCTGCCTTAGCCTCCCAAAGTGCTGGGATTATAGGCATGAATCACTGTGCCCAGCCCAGCATTTGATTTTGACTGTGTGTTTTAGACATTGATAATTTTATAGGACTTTAATCAGGTTTTATACCTGATACATCTTAAATTTAATGTATGATTTAGCATATCATTTTAAAATAAAAATAGCAGAAAAATATTTTAAGTGGGTTTATGTTTAGTAATTTATGTCATATTAATTACATTTGTTACAGTGCTCAACTTCAAGACGCATAGTCCTATGTCTGTAATTTAGTTTGCTGTCTGTGTTAGGGTAATTAAGCATGTGCTGCTGCAACAGAAAAAACATCTCAAAACCTCAGTCACTTAGCATAACAAGGTTATGTCTTGTTCTTGCAAATGCTCTGAGCCTGCAGTGGTTGACCCCTCCATGTGGTAACTCAGCGTTGCCAGCCAGGCCCCTTCCAGACTGTGGCAGTGCCAGCCCAATACTAGTTCTGGGGTCAGGGAACAGAAGCATGGAATCACACCAGCTCTTGAATGTCTCTGCCCAGAAGGGACACACTTTCACACATACTGTATTGGCTAGAATGAGTCACTTAGCCCCATTAGACTACAGAGGGACTAGAAAGTGTAGCACAAGAAATATTTGTTTAACAGTATGTTCTCTGCCATGCCATCTTGGAAGTAATTGACAGCAACAGTAACAGCAACAACAACCAAAAGGGTTTTCAGTAGTATAGGTTCTCTCTAATTTGTAAATGGATTTTAATTATAAATTTTATTTGATTAATGTGCATAGTTGACACAGCCACAGCAGCAGAGTGGTGTAGTGAAAGCTCTGGGGACCTAGGGACCTGGGCACCTTTCTGATTGTGGTGCTATTCTGTGTTAGCTAATTTTTCAAATTTGTGTTTGTCACTTAAACTCTTTCACCTATTTTCTACTCATTTGCAAAATAACTAGATCATGCCTAAGATCCCTTATAACTCCAAAGTTTTTAAATTTCTTTATTCCACTCAAGCTCTGACCATAGGTATAATGTTACAAGGAGGCTCTGTATTGAAAGAGAACCTATAAAAGAACTGTGTAACTTTGCAATATAACTTTGCATTTTTTAATTAACCAAGGATATAATTTGTTTACTCAGGAACCCCTCAGTTTAAATTTTTCAATTCCAGCTTCAGTGGTGCACATGCTACTCTAAATCTTGTGAATTCAATGAAGACGTATCTGTCTACTGCTATGTATAAGCGTTTTGCAAGATGCTTGGGGTATAAAAATGAATAGATCTAGTAGGATGTTATTCTGGAGAAACTAATCTTCTAGCCTTAGAGACAAAAGTTGAGGCAGATGCATTCATTATGCTTTGGGAAGCACTGTGGTGGTATGGATATGAGCATGGATGGAATAAGAGTATCTGTGCTTGGCACAGTTTTGGAGATGGGAAGGGCTCTCTGAGCTGAATTTCAGAGAATGATATGAGTGAGTTTGGAAAAAAGAACAAAGGTATAAAAAAAGCACAGTCTATGAGGAAGAACATCAAGCATTTTGTTAGTGCTGGAGCTACACTGTCTATAGCCACTGGCCACATGTGGCTAGTGAACACTTGAAATATGGCTTGTTCCAATGGATATTTGCTTTAAGTATAAATGTATACTGAGGTTCAGGCATGGTGGCTTACTGCCTGTAATTCCAGCACTTTGGGAGGCCGAGGCAGGCAGATCCACTTGATTTCAGGAGTTTGAAACCAGCCTGGCCAATATGGAGAAGCCCTGTCTCTACTAAAAATACAAAAATTAGCCTTGTGTGGTGGCACACGCTTGTAATCCCAGCTACTGGGAGGCTGAGGCAGGAGAATCGCTTGAAGCTGGGAGGTAGAGGTTGCAGTGAGCCAAGATTGCACTACTGCACTCCAGCCTGGGAGACAAGAGTGAGACTCTGTCAAAAAAAAAAAAAAAAAGTATATACATATATACACACACACAACACACACACACATACACACATACTGGGTTTCAAAGACTTAGTTCAAAAAAGGGAATGTAAAATATCTCATAATTTTCCAAATTAAATACATGGTGAAATGAGTGTTTTAGATATATAGTATTAGGTAAAATATATTAATAAAATCAACTTTGCCTGTTTCTTTTCACTTTTTAAATGTAGCTAGAACATTTTTAAAATTTCCTATTCAAGTTACACTCTAGGATACCCAGCCCAATAGAAATATAATGTAAGTCCCTGCCTTGGCCTGGGCTGTGCTAGAGCATAACTCGTACAGGAAGGTGTGGTAGGAGTTGATGGTGCAGAGAGTGGCAGAAATAGGATGTGTTAAGTCTTGGGTGCTGTTCTCTAAGCAGACTCAGAATAAGGTGTTTAAACTGGTGAATTTTAAATATGAGAGTCATGAGGTCATGTTTGCATTTTACTTAGCTCTAGGCTGTGTGGGTGATGGTACAACAGGCTCTACGGCAGAGGCTGGGGTACTGATCGAAAGGTTGTTGTTGCCGTATCCAGGGAGCAAATATGAGGGGTTGCCTAAGGGCAGTGGCTATAACTATGGTGATCAGGATTTGGAGTTTGGAGCAAGTAGTCAAACGTGACTCTTGGATTCCTGTTTTGGGTGACAGGTGGGCAGTTGTGTCACAAAACTGAGATTCTGAATTTCAGAGAAGTAAACTATGTATCAGGAAGAATAAACAGTGAGTTCCGTTTTGGAAATGTTGATATAACTTGGATGTGGCATATTCAAAAGAAGTTACGGTAGATGAATGAAGTTTTGGAAGGATGTCAGAGCTAGAGAAATACATCTGGAAGTGATCAGGTGGTGGCTAAAACAGTGACATTCTATGAGAATATAGAGTGAGAAGTATAGGAAGCAGAAATAGTTGCTGGAAGAACATCGACTTTTAAGAAAGGACCAGAGGAAAATATATGAATGTATATGACTGTGATTGATTACATATATTTAAATACCCATCATTGATTCCATCAAGGGTCACTAATATTTATTATAATTAATGTTGAAAGTATAGTGTTTCTATTATTAGTAATGTGAGTGTTGGCCTCAAGCAAGAAATATATTCTTTTCATAATTACTTCATAGTTTTAAATAATTATATTACATTTCTAACTAATAATTCCTAATAAAATTGATGTCTCCTTTTGTTAATATTAGCAGCAAAACTAATTCCTTATGAAATCTAAGAATTTCTAAGGCAAACAGAAGCTTTGTAGTGGTTACAGTAGCAGCACTTGCAATTTTGTTGGATGTATAGAAGATTTTCAAATTAGTGTGAACTGATAAAATTCTTGAGGTTTTAAGGAGCCATTTCGCACAAAATAGGTGATATTTTTGTGGTAAAATTTTACCTCTAAAATATTGATATACTACTTGATATTGTGTATAACATACAGAATTCTAGATAGAATGCAAAATTGTGGTTGGAAAATTTTCCCAAAAGCTCTGAAAGGATGGTGACCAGGCTCTAGCCCCGAGTATATGAGCTGTGGTTTGTCCGTGCAAACCCAAAGGAAGGGTGTTGTTTCCCATGTCGGAACAGAAACTTGCTGTAAGATAGATTGACTTTAGAAGGCAGCTTTGGAATCAGAGGCTAGGGGCTCTTGTCAATGTCAGTGAAAGTAATTTAATAGAATGGCGTGGTAGGAGCCAGATTGCAGCTACATTTAATTGCATTGAGGAGTAAATGAGAGTTGAGGGAGTGGAAACCATGACTGTAGATTACTCTTTCAAGAAGCTTGTCCGGAAACCAAGAAGTAAAGTATGCTGGAAGGGGTACCAGTCACGGAGGGTTTTGTTGTGATAGGAGAGTTTTAAACATGTTGATTGGTTGAAGAAAGAGGTCATGATTTTAGACAGACTGCTGAGTGAGGACTGAGAACAAAACTAAGGCTATTAATTTCTGTACTCCCAACAAGGGCAAGGAAGAAGATGTATCTAATAAAAGAGCAGTTCTGTATTCCAAGTATCCATTTTCTTTAACTACACTCTTAAAGGCAGTATGACTCTGAGTCTAGTCCCCTATGCGATTAAAATAATAACAGTAAAATAAAACAAGCCTCCCCTTATGTCATTGAATTTATGACGTTGGTTCCATTGTGCCTCACTCGATGGCTTACGATGTGATCTTAATAACAAACTATATTGAGAAAGTGGTTGATGTATCTATTCGTAATATTATTGTGTTGCTTTGAATAGCCAAATTAGAAGAGAGAATTCAAGCTCAGAAGTTTTAGCAGTGACCTTTGATGACTTCCTTAAAATTCAACTTTGCTTCATGTCAAATAGATTGGGCTCTTCCTGCTGAACAGTTCTGCCCGGTTCCCTACAATGCACTTTCTCAGGGGCGGTAACCAATAGTACCCTCTCTTGGCCTGAAACTAAGGAGGAACCTGCTACACCCTAGGGTGAGCAAGACCTGAGGATCATAAGTTTAGTTCAAAGACTGGGTTTGAATTGAATTTGGGCTCATGTTGGGTTGAATTTTTTTTTGATTTAATAATGTTATTATTTCTAGGTTCCTGAGGCCTCCTTGTGGGCATTTAAGAAGAGGCTGTAATTACACCTGGTGATCAGATATTCACAACTTCCCACTGGAGTCTCGCTCTTGCTGGGAATAGCCACATGTAGTTCAGAGCTGCCCAGTTAGGAAAGTGCTTGTGTCTTGCTTTCTTAGACTTGCATAGTTATTTCTTTATATTTGGCAGTGTGTGAACAAAGTGACCTGTCCTGTTACAGGACATACTCTAAAAATTATTGTTAAGAAAAACTTCAATCATTCCACAAAATATAGAGAATAATATAAGAAACACCCTGTTCACATCACCAGCTTAAGAAAGAAGACGTTATAGATACAAATTAAGCCTGTTGTCTACCCTCCTTCCCCTGGCGTCAGTGTATGAAAGTCTTGACTACCTTTTGCCAACATTTTCATTGTCAAACTGACACATTTGTCAATCTGATGAGTGAAAATGATGAAGCCATATTTTCGAATTATCCTTGGAGTTCCTGAGAAAAATAACACATGAAGGACACATTCTCAAAGAAATATAGCCCCAAAAGGAAGTAAAATATTGATTAAAAATTCATGGTAAATTTATTAAAATTGAAAATCAGAGAATATTGACATGTGTGTGTTAGGGAATCAGAATATTTTTAATGTCCTGTTCGATTGTGATTGGTTGCTGAAATGATGGATTTGGATGCTACCCCCAAAAGAATCAGGGTAGGCTTCTTTTGACAGGTGTTATTTAACAACAAGAGTGATAGTCTTGTTCCTGCCTCCTTCCTGATACAATTGCACTACAGATGAGCTCTGGTTCTTAGAAGCTTTTTTGCATACTTGTAGGAGTTCTTAGAAATCCTTCGTTTCCCTTTTAAATTATTTTTGTATTTATATTTTGTTTGGTTCTGTTTTTTTAACTTTCAAAGAGCACATTTCTGAACGAATTGAATCCTAGAGGCTTGAAGAAGATCCCGAGGATTTCTTTTGAGGTTTTATGTAAGATTTAGGTTTTGGTGCTGCCAGGCAGTGGGAAATTGTGTACCGACATTTGATAACATTCAGTATTTAGAATATCAGTGGCAGTTGACACTCAAATTAAGAAGCTGTGTTCAATATATGATACTTGTCTTTTTCTACTAAGAAAAAAAAAAAAAAAAAAAAAGATGAGGACAGCCCCTAAAGCTGCTGGACTGTGAATGTATGAAGGGAAAGGCAGGGACTCTTTATTTCCTGTTGTGTCCCCATACTGGTGCAGTGTTGATGCGTACATAGACAGCACTCACTAAATAGCTGTCAGATGAATACACACCAGAGTTACCTCTATTTGTTTCCTGTAATAGAAAGCCACTGCTTGAACAAAGAATTATAAAGCTGGAGATGCTCTTCTGACTAAGACCCAAGACTCTAGCTATGCAAGAAACTCACTAAAATTTGGGTACAGACAAGACTATATACGACTGTCAGTCTTAATTATAGGGACTTGCAGAACTCATGGTTATACAGCCTCCCTGGGTAACCTGTTTCAGTGTGTAGGTCCTTAGACATTCAAGGATTTTCTTTTCTCATATGTTAACCAAAGTCTTGCTTATTGAACCTTTGCACTGTTGAAGAACATTATCTTTTTTATAACTGTTTATAAGTGGTTGAGTCTCCACAAATCTCCTCCTCTAGAACTTAAGTGAAAAGTAATTAGTGAGCAAAAATATTTTTATAGGACAAGGATAAAATGTCATTTGACCATAAGAGTTTGGTACCATTCAGAGGTTATGTAACTTCGGTGACTCCAGATTCCTCTTGTGTACCAGACTGTTAGGGCTGATTAATAGTCAGGATAGTCTAGGCTTGCTACTGTGCTAACAGATAAACCCCCTGAAATTTAAGTGACTTAATTCATTGATGCTTTATTTCTCAGTCAGAGAGAGACCAGTGTCGAGTCCACCATGCGCAGTCAAGCTCTGGAGCATATAGCCACCAAGGTCCTCACAGCAAGGGAAGAGAGAGTTGCAGGGTCTCCCAAGCCCAGACCTGGAAGGGGCTCTCAATCTGTCTATCTGTCTGTCTGTTTAGATGCCACTAGCAAGAGGAAGGTCATGTGGCCCCAGTCTGTCTGCAAGGGGGTTAGGACGTACAGCTTCCTCTGTGACCAGGGAGAGGAGAATGTGGTTTTCATATAGCATCTTCTCTCATGTAGGTCATTCTTACTGGCTCAGGTGTGGCTGGACAAAGTTTGTTGACGAAAGGGATAGCCTGCATCGTTGTTCCACAGATAAACTATACCGATTTGGTTTGCCTCATTAGCACATTTTGTTATAGAAGTTTCATGTGCTCGGACCAGCGGAAGTATGTTTTTGGCTTTGCCAACCAATATCTTATTTTTATCCATCGCTGTTCAATGTCCTTTTAAGTTCCTCCTCCATCTGTTTTCTGTCTTATATTCCATAGCCATGGCTAAAAGATGCATTGGATTTGCTTGGGAAGAGTGAGCCATTTTCTTGACTAACTGGATGAATTTTTTGGCAAGATTTAACATTAGAAGGAAAAGAATAAAAATAGAGAAATTGGACCTATGTAACCCAAATTATCTCTTTCATTTTTTCTTTCTTCATTATTTCTACTTAGTTTAACATGATGTGCTACTCTAATTTGGGCCAGGAATAAAGTACTTAAATATTTCAAGTATTTGTTTGTTAGCTAGAGGCATAAGGAGACAAGGCCAGATACAGGATTGAACGAAACAGAAAGGAAAAGAGAACTGAGTGCAGCCATTTGGGATGAGAGGAGGAGAGAAGGAAGGTTGAAGTAAAACATAGTGATAACCATTGCATTCAATGTGCTGGACTCAGTGGAAGTAAACTCCTAGAATAGTTTTATTTTTTATGTCACTGCCTTCACGGAGTTCTGCCAGAGTCTTCCTCAATCAGGGTGAAATTTCAAGAGATCTTGTAACTTTCCTGGTCATTTTCATGACCAGTCCAGTCTAATGGCAAAGCTTTCATCTTCCATCTAATTTAAAGCTTCTTTCCCTCCTTCGGCTCAGGACACCAGCACAGGCATAGAAGCTTGTGGTACGGTGGTGGTGAGCTGGGAGGAAGGGGAAGAAAGGGTGGAGAGGGAGGAGAGAAGTGGGGCAAGGACAACAGAGGGCTTTTTTGACTGGTAGAGTTGGAATCCACCAGCATGGGTGTGACCAGTAAGTATACAGATGTTATCTTTTTTTTTTTTTTTCTCATGGGAGTGCTTTGGTGGATTTCTTGGAGATTCCCCATTAGTGACTTTGGATTGGAGGCCCGGGCCTGGGTGATGTCATATCTGGCTGGTGGTTGGGTCCCTGCTCAGGGTCTCTGTATTCAGTGGTATACCTGTGGGCTGTTTCTGCTGCGGTCGCCTCAGCTGCTGCATCAGACCTCGTGCATAGGGCGCTTTTCATGGAGGCTCACAGACAGCTGCTGCATGCTCAGGTGCCAGTCCAGGCTGCAGCAAACTCACAATTCTTCTATTGTTATCTAGCACACTTTCTGTGCGTGTGTTTTCTCAGCTGCACGACGATAGCCTTGTCCATTTTGTCTTTACCCTTTAGGGTTTGTCAGGTATGGATGATGTTTAGTCTCTAGGTCCCTCAAATCCAAGGAGACACATGCCAAGTTCTCCACGTAGTTTCCCAAATCCCCCTACTTCTTTAATGGGAGAGCCACTGTGGCTTTTCCCTAGGAGTGAGGGAAAGGCAATTATCTAATGATGATTTTTCAAAGGGTTCGTGTTTCCAAGAGCATGATGAGTTCTTAGTTTTTACCAATACAGCATAAAGGGGAGTGATGTTTGCCCAGCGTCTATTCTTTTTAGCCTTTGGAACCTCTACTGACAATAGATAATGTACCGCTTAACATTCTACTCACGTTCACATCTTTTGAGATAACAGTGATACCTATGGGAAGGAAATATTAAGGTGAGCAATCCGTAAGACACTAAAAGCAGTGAGACCTACAGGAGAGAGGGAACTTGGAAGAGGATGTATGCTGGATGTCAAGGATAAAGGGCATATGCGGGAGAGAGGAACTGTGAGGGCACTGAGTGCCTGACTACAGAGTGAGCTGGTCATGTAGAGGCCCTTGGTTTCCTGGGCAGAGGAAGCTACAGGGGATCCTAGAACCCCTAAGCAGAATAAAAGCTACTGTGTGAACATGAGAAGATTTAGAGAACACGTATTAGTGTAGGATATGAGCCATTTGTTCACAGTGAAGATTCAGTGACAAATCCCAAGTAAAGCAGAGCATGTTCGTTGCTACTTTATGTGTTTGTATCTACACAGAACGGTATAATGATAACACTTACCAGTACCTTTGCAATCCTTCCTTTGCACCAGGCCCTTTTCTGAGCCCTTTCCCTGTAATTGATTTAGACCTTATAGCAGCTCTAGGAGGTAAGTACTGCCAATTATTCTTACTTTACAAATGGCGAGTTTGAATCAAAGAGATTCAATAACTTGTCCAGCATCACCAGCCAGTAAATGGTACAGTCAGGATTAGTCTAGCTCCAGGGTCTGTGCTCTTAACCTGTCTACTCTTTTGATAGGTAAATAGCGTGTGATTAAGCTAACAGTATAGCTATGCTTGTAGGACAGGAAGAGGCTGCAGCTTACCTGGAGCCCTGTTTTCCTCTGAGAAGGAAAGCAAACCCTGGTGACTCTACAGTAGCTTTTTGCCACTGGCCTGAGACCGCTGTGTTCTACTTTCTACTAAAGAGCAGGCATTGCTTCTTGAGGAAACTCTGAGCAGGGAATGGCCAATAAATAGGCCTTTGTAGAACCCAAAAGGGCGGTGTTCCTTCTTTCCTTGGGCACTCGCTTTCCTCTGAAATTCCTGGGAAGGGAATGGCTGCCAACATACGGCCTCTGCTTCCCAGGAGATTCATCTCTTCTTGGCTTCTGCATTCTTCCCAGCAAGCAGAGCTCCCCCATAAGAAAACTCTCATTTTCTATGTTGATAGAAAAAAATCCATTTGGTATATTTTTAATATTATTAGTGACTTATTGTTATGGTTAGATGATTATTCCATCCCTGGCTTTCCTGCTGTGGGGAATCAGTAGCTGGTATTTGGTAACGTTGCCGGCTGTTACATATTTCATAACACAGTGAATGAACAGTGCCCCTTCAGGACTGTGTTGGGACATGCTTCATGCATTTCCAGGTTTTAATGTAAGTAGTTGCACACAACTGAGAGGCTCAGGCCCTGGAGAATTCCAGATTGGCACTGACCACATGCCTCTAATCAACCTCTGATTACTGTAGCTTCATAAGGGATGTGCCCTCCAGTAGCAAACACTTTGTTAGAGTTAAGTCTTATAAAGAAAACTGTGTGAGTGTCAATGAGGGGAACAGAATCTAGTAGATTAAGATTTAAAAATAAGGAGTGAAAAGCAGTTCAAAGAGCTTACCTAGGTTTTAGTTACTTGCCCTTCAGATACTTGGGAATAGATTGGATCAAGATGTTTAACTTTCTCTCAGAAATTTTGTGTATTAATAAACTGGGCTTCAGCCAAGGAGTTATAGAGGCCACTGAATTTTGTGTTTGGGCAAATATGAAAAGATGCCTTTTCTCTTAATGTAGATAGTTGTTAAAATAGATGTTGTAACAAGAAGACCACAAATGTGCAACTCAATAAATTTTACACTACTGGAGCAAACTGAGGGAGAAAACAAAAGTCTTTACAAGGTAACCCTATTGATTTGTTTTCTTTTTGGAAAGGTTGAAGAATATTTCTGCAGCAGTGAAACTACTCAATTAGTATCTGTCCAATAAGATTAAATGATTGAATCCAGTAAGATTGAATCCAATAAAATTCAAGTATTTATTCAATAAGTATCTATTCAACAAGTTATCTATTGAATAAGATTCAAGATTCAGTGATACAGTGTTTCCTGTGTTGATAAGTGAGAGTGGTGCTCAAGGGTGACAGCTAAAGCGTGAAAGGTAGAAGTTAGAGACAGGGGTTTCTCTCAGATTCCTCTCAGTGCTCAAGTGGAAGGAAAGAGTTGTCTCTCAGTTGCTTTTCCTTTGGGAGTGGGATGCAGTTTGATTTTCTACTTTGTGTTTAAATGTCATCTTTTAATTATATTTTGGATAATGATGAAGAGAGATGAAATTTGGTTATGAGAATAAATCTTAAAAGGCTCAGTGACTCCTTTATCTACTGCTTAAAACAACTCCCTCTAGTAAAGAGTATTTCATTAATTGTCATTACGTGGGAATTATGGAATTAGAGCAGCTGACATCCCTTTTATCATTCATATATTTAAGTGACAGTGCCATCACTTACTCTAAATTAAGTTCCTTTCCTGGTTAAAAAATTATAAGTGTGACAAGAAATAGAGCACTATTAACTTTTATTTTGGAAAGCAATTTTTCTATTGGAGAGATGAAAGTCCCTATTATGCCTGGTTTCTTTTTTCTTTTCTTTTCTTTTTTTTTTTCTTTGAGACGGAGTTTTGCTCTTGTTGCCCACGGTGGAGTGCAATGGCATGATCTCAGATCACTGCAACCTCTGCCTCCTGGGTTCAAGCGATTATCTCGCCTCAGCTTCCCGAGTAGCTGGGATTACAGGCACCCACCACCACACCCAGTTAATTTTTGTATATTTAATAGAGACGGGGTTTCACCATGTTGGCCAGGCTGGTCTCAAACTCCTGACCTCAGATGATCCACCCGTCTCGGCCTCCCAAAGTGCTGGGATTACAGGCGTGAGCCACCGCGCCCGGCCTGTGCCTGGTTTCTTAACAGAAAGTAACAGATAAGTATACCTATTTCAAGAATTTGAATACTTCAAGAATGATGAAGTACATAATTCTTCAAGAATTTCAACAATGGGTGAAAGTGTTTAAAAGGTTTATCAGTGGATTTTCATATTCTCCACACTCAGGAAGGAATCGGACACTCTTCTTAATATATACGATATTATATAGATATACGTAAAAGTTATTCAAGTGCTGTAGCCACTGTTTTTTTACCTTCTTTCATCTCTTGTGTTGTTTTCTCATCAGTCAGCAGTGTGCTAGGCCAGTGCTTCTCCCAGGCTGGAACTGACCCTATAAGTCTATTTTGTGAGTGGAATCAGAGCAATAAAGGCTCATGGCATTTGTCAGAAGGACTGCGTTGACCCTGCTGTCCGACGGCATGTACCCTAGAGTCATAGTGTCTCCATAATTTTGGCTCAGAGGATTTACTCAGTTTCCTTTCCCTTCTGCTCTATTCTTTCTGAAAGACTTATTTTTACTGTAGTGAACTCGTAAACTCTAGTTAGCTTTCTACTTGTGGCCTGGTTTTGATAACTCTTGTTAATAAGGAATTTAATAATACAGTTGAGGTAAATGAAAACGTTTCCCGACACTCACAACTCTGTACAGTGTTTCAACAGTGTTTCCTCAAACTCCTCTTATGGATATGGCTCGCATTGTCAAAATTATTATATGAAGAATCCACATGAAGTTGAAAGTGATTATTTGATGAATGATCATTTTAATGCACTTAAAACATCATTCAGATTTTTAAAGTCTCCCCTATAAATTTAGGGAAATATATTGTTTCCTGAAGCTCTGTATGCAATTCAATTCAGGCAACTGAAACCACAATAAACAATCAAGCAAAACAACTTCTATCTGAAAAATGGAAATTGTTCAAGGCTGGTAAACTGTTAGGAAATCTGTCTTTTGCTGAATGAAAACTTTGTTGCAATGATCTGCTTAACAGTACTTAATTCTGAGTTCTAGGAACTTAGATTGAAATTTGAGGGAAAGGGATGAAAGACATAATGCTGTATTGGGGGCTAGTCAAAGGGAAATGTAGGAGATGGTGTATGAGTCCTTGGTAGATCATATGCAAGTCAGTATATTTAGTGTTTAACTATTAATAAATGCTAAGCAAGGCATAACTATTCCCTTTACATTTTCAAAAGGTCCTACAATACCCTATCCCAATTTGGTCACTTCATCTTCATTTCACGTTTCTGTCTTCGTATGTTTGTGTTTACTTTTCCTTCTTGTTGGAAGATCTTTACCTTTTTTAAAATTTGTATTTTTTTAAAATAAGAGATGGAGGTTTCACTCTGTTGCCAAGGTTGGATTTGAACTCCTGGGCTCAAGTGATCTTCCCACCTTAGCCTCCCGAGTAGCTGGGACTATAGGTACATACATGTCATTGTGCCTAGCTCACCTTTAAAACCCCTGCATGTCGTTTAAGACCATACTTGCCTGACTTTTCTAAAACATCCTTGTTCGGGATGTTTAAAGTGACCTCTTCTTCTTCTGGCACCCCATAGAACCTAATTTCTATCACTCATGGCACTGACTTGCATATGCATTTATAGGTCTTTCTCTCTCTGCTTTCAAAGTAAACATCCCTTGAGGGCTTGAACTACGGAGTTAACACATGCCTGGGTTCACATCCCAGATGGGACACTTGCTTGCTGTTGGTTGACTGACTCAGTGGCAGTCCTAGCACCATTTGACCTTGCATACATCCCACTCGAGAGTTTGGAAAAGCCAGGCAGTTATGCTCTTCTCATCCTTTTATTAGAGTGGCCAAGCAAACCAGTTTGGAGCAATGAAATGTAAGACAGTTGGGGACCCTTGGGAAGGCTTATGTTTCCCTATAAAAGCAATGGGTATGTGAGTCATGCACACTGGAACTGTTCCGGCTTTCCTCCTGACTGATAGATGATGACTGGAGATCGACCAGCCATTTTGTAGTTATGAAATCACCACAATAATGATGGAAATGGACCTGCTAAGATGTTGCAGCAGAAAGATAAAAGGAGCAAGGGTCTTCAGTGGCATCCTCTAGCTCCCGAACCAACTCTGGAAATGCCTGTCTTCAGAGTCCTTTTTACGGAAATTAGATGTCTCTTATTTAGATCACTTTTAATAGAGTTTTCTATTGCTTGCAGCCAAAAATATTTCTAGATAGCTGTATAATCTGCGACAAATTAAACTGTCTGAACTTTGGTTTTCTTGTCTATAAAATGGAGCTAGTGATAGTCCCCTCACAGAGTTGATGTGACAATTAATGAGGTCATGTTTTCTGACGCATGGCGAGCAAGTGAATGTTTCTTTCTTTCTCCTTCCTTTGTATGGTATTGTTTGCCAGAGAGCATCTATCACATTTTTTGTACAAAAATAAGTCACTGTATTTTTTTTTTCTTTTTTGAGACAGAGTCTCACTCTGTCGCCTGGCTGGAATGCAGTGGCGTGATCTCGGGTCACTGCAACCTCCGCCTCCTGGGTTCAATCAGTTCTCCTACCTCAGCCTCCCGAGTAGCTGGGACTACTAGCACCTGCCACCACACCCAGGTAATTTTTGTATTTTTAGTAGAGACGGGGTTTCACCATGTTGGCCAGGATGATCTCGATCTCTTGACCTTGTGATCCACCTGCCTCGACCTCCCAAAGTGCTGGGATTACAGGTGTGAGCCACTGCATCCGGCCTAAGTCACAGTAATTATCAGTTGAATGAGTAAATGAATATTAGAATAAAGCAGTTGAACAGACTTTTCTGTTCAAGCCACTCTAATGGCTTCTTACTGCCTTTTAATGACTGAGTAGATAGTCCTTCTCTGCCTCTTGAGTCTGACTTGGCTCTGTTACTTGCTTTGGCCCATCAGGGGAGTGGCAAACATGATGAAAAGAGATGCAGGAAAGGTAATTGCACCCTGGGCCTTGCTCTCTTGATGCAGTTAGAACCCTGCAACCACCACATAAATAAGCCCAAGCTACCGGGTTGGATGATGTAAGAGAACCAAAGTGCCCCAGCCAGCAGGCAGCCAACACCAGACATGTGAGTTCCAGCAGGCCACATATGCATGAGTAAACCCACCTGAGAGCTGAAGAACTTTCCACCTAAGCCCAAAGTGCCAGCCAACATTGAGCTAAGTGAATAGTTGTTGTTTTAAACCACTAAGTTTTGGGGTGGTTTGTTTTGCAGCAAAAAATAAATGATCTAGAGGAGCTCTGAAGTGGATAAGTAAGCATCAGGGGTCTCCAGATATGTCACCTGGAGAAGGACACCATAGCACTTTTGCAGTGTTCCCGCTGGGTCCTGAACCTGAATTCAATCATGAAGAAGTATCAGGTAACCTCAAATTGAGGAACATTTCTATAAAACAACCGGCTTGGAGTCTCCAAAATGTCAATGTCTTATAAGACAAAGGAAAGCTAGGAAATGGTCCTAGATTAATAAAGACTAAAGAGACATGATATGTAAGTACAATGTGTGATCCTCGGCTGGATCCTGAATGGGAGGGAAAAAAATGCTACAAGGACATGATTGGCAAAATTTGAATATGAATTGCAGATAAGGTGGTGTTATTGCATCCATGTGAAATATCCGGAATTCGATAACTATGCTAGGGCTATGTAAGAGAATATCTGTGTTCTTGGGAAGTATACACAGAAGTATTCAGTGGTCAAGGAGCATGATGTATGTAACCTACTCTCAGATGGCTTGATAAATTATTGTAATATTTAAAAATATATTGATATATTTATATTTATAAATATAAAATACATGTAACAATAACTATATATATTTGTATTAATATCAAATATATAACTATATATTTATATA
>NW_016807906.1:614535-644519 GCF_001698545.2 Rhinopithecus bieti
ATTTATATATAAATATTTTATATATTATGTAATATGTAACTGTTGACAAATATGTCAATATATAAATGGAGATATGTTTATAAATATATCAATAGATGTATATTTATGCTTATATATCAATAGACATATTTACAATCTACATATAACTGTATAATGTATACATATATAATTAAATATGTAATTTATACATACATTATAAATATTAATAAATGTCAATATAAATACAGGGCTGCTGACCTCCAGCTTTTTGCTCCTGGTCACATGTTGGCTATTGCAGCTCCAGGCATTATATTCTTGAGTGATAGCATCTAATGTGGAAAGAAAGAAAGGAGTAGTTCAGAGGGCCTTTTTTTCTGGGGAAAAAAAAAAAAACTCTTGCCTATGAGCATCCTAGCAGATTTTCACTTGTATCTTATATTTTATGTTGCTCGTATCTTATTGGCTGTGTCTCCCCTCAACCAGTCACTGGAAATTGGTGGGGGGTGGGAGTCAAGCCCCTGCAGCGGGTGGTGCATCACTGTCCAATCTGCAGACAAAGAGGGACCAACGCTTTCTACACATTCCATGTAAGGAGGATTCTCGCTGCGCGGGACCACTGGGAATTGCTTCGTGCACTGCTCATTAGCATGTGGTTCAGACACTGCAGTTTTCTTTCTTAAACTCCAGAGAACCAAAATCTAGGACTCAGGAAGGAAAGGGGGTGGTCCAAAGTGACTTTTTTTGAGATGGGTGTGAAAGTTTTTTGCAGTAAGCTGATTAGAATGTCATCCAGCTCAGACTGTATTAAAGAACCCTGCTTGTAAGACCCAGAGACTGTCATCCACAGTCTGCTCCGTACCATGCAAAGCTTTCTTTTAAAAGAGAGGTCTGCCTTTGGATGAGGTGAAGTACTTATTGGCAGAGTGTTTGGGGCCAAGGATATATACAGCTGGAGAAATGTTTCAGGCAGGAGAGTGATCTTTGGGTACAGCTTGGAAAGTCAATCATCCGATGGCAAGTCTCCGAGGAAGCAGTTCAAGTATTGTGACTGGAAAGCAGGGGATGAAGGACTACATCCGTGGTTGGAAGCGAAGAAATCAGAATTTACCTAGCTGTGCTGACCTTTCTAGGCCTGCCTCTGGATTGCAATGTCTTAGCAGGATACTGCAGTGCTTTTATTCCTGCGCGTCCATCATTGTAACTAACAATCAAGGCACGTGGATGCCTTCATTCAATACCACTGCTAACTACTAGACCCTTCAGTTCGCTCAGTAGGTCTGTGTGTATATTGCAGTCAAATCCAGTGTGAAAGGTGTTTTGGAGTGATAAAACCCAGCGTTCAGAAGAGAAATCTACTGTTATGTGAGCACCTACCTACACAAATCATTTTACTGGCTTCCATGGAATAATTATAGTCAACCAGGAAATCAGCTGTGACAACATAGAAAGCACACAGATGTCAGTAGCACTTTCTGATATTTTGACATACCTTGAACGTAGCCCTTCTCAGTTAATGTTTCAGCGTGAATCTAGGGGAGCATTTACTGGGTGTAGACTTAAAGTCAAAACATAAATTCAAGTCCCAGTGTCTATGTGATCCTGCTTAAACAGTGTTTATCTTTTCAACATAGATGATACCAGTTTGACATTTCCCATAGAAGCACTGTGAGGATAGAACTCAAGATAATATAGGTGAAGTTCTTTGTCATTGGTGAAGTTCTGTAATATATGAATGTTGGCCGGGCTCAGTGGCTTAGGCCTGTAATCCCAGCACTTTGGGAGGCCTAGGTGGGTGGATCACAACATCAGGCATTCCAGACCAGCCTGGCCAACATAGTGAAACACCGTCTCCACCAAAAATACAAAAAATTAGAAGGGTGTGGTGGTTGGCGCCTGTAATCCCAGCTACTCGGGAGGCTGAGGCAGGAGAATTGCTTGAATCTGGGAGGCAGAGGTTGCAGTGAGCCAAGATCGTGCCACTGCACTCCATCCTGGGCAACAGTGCAGACTCTGTCTCAAAATAATAATGATAATAATAATATGAATGTTAATTGCTAGGTTGTTTTAGTGTTCCTTGTAGCAGTTATTTTGGAAACATGTAAGTTCATTAAGTTGAAGAATTCCTGGAAGGTCAACCTTTTTGACAAGGAAGGAAAAATATACTTAAAATCATACAAATTTTTTTTCGATATGTAATAGTTTAAGCATTTCACTTACCTCTTGGCTTTGTAACAAAACAGTCTATAAGGAGAAACCTGAGGATGCAGGGGCTGTTTGCATTTCCAGAGCCCAGTCATTGGGGAAGAAAATAAAATAGAAAGACAGAATGTTGAAGCAGAAATGGCAATAAGATCCTGGGCCTCAGGGGACTAGCGACCCTGTGCCTGCTGGTGCCCTGTAGACAACAGGGCTCAGTGAATGGTGATGAAGTTAGGGGTCAATGAATAGAATATTCACTTTTTTCTGTTACTTTGTGTGTTCCATTTCTCTCCTTTTTGAGATGTCTTTTCAGAAATGGCATCCCCAATATCACTACTGTTAAATGTCACTTTATAATGTGATAGATAAAATCTCTCACAGATACAAAATTTAAGGAAGTCATCACTTGTATTGAAAACTTAAAGTATGAAATTCTTCGTAATACTATCCATTTAAATGAAGTGAGTAAACTAAAAAGGTGGACAATCTTGAAACCTTTCCTACCATACCATTCTGTTGTTTCTTTGCAAGTATTTACTGGGTACTTGCTGTGTGCCAGTGTGCCGGCCACTCGAGACGGGTCAGTGGCGAAAACCAGCTCAGATGCTGCCCTCATGCGCTGCAGGCTAGCAGGGGAGTCTGAAAATCAGCAATACGTAAACGAAAAGGCTGTAGCATATTAGAAGATGATATTTTCTGGGGAAAGAGGGCAGAGTTGAGAGAGTTTGGGAGGGTAGGTTGATGGAGAGGTTTACAGTTTTAAAGTGGATGTCCGGGAGACCTCACTGAGAAGGGACATTCAAACAGGTACCTGAAACAGCTGGAGGGAAGACCCTTCCCCCGGGACATTACTGCCCCAAAAGGGGTGTGACAGTGAATGTACCTGTATGTCCCAAGGCTTTAAGGGGACCAGGGGTGAGAGGAGAGAGAGCAGTTGGCAGGTATCTTTTGTTATGCTGCTAAATGTTAAGCAAAATAATTCTGCAGTAGTTTTTATTTCATTAAGGGAGACTTAGAATAGAACCTTAGTTAACTGTTTCTAAACTGAGCCAAATCATAGACTATTCAGAGCTGGGAGGAACTTGAGACACCCTATCATTGCTGTTCTTCATTTTATGAGAGAAAAAACTGAAGTCCAGTGAAATAATTGGTGGTATAATGGCTCAATTAGTAGATCTCAGTGTTTTCAGAGACAGATGTGGTGATGAGAAAAAATATATGTTTATTGTTTTCCTTTCAGAAAGTGAAGAACACATGAAAACTTTCTTCAAATTTTTAAATATCTACATCCTCTGAAATTTTACTTTTATGTGATAAAATGTTACATAATATAAAATTAGCCAGTTAAGGCATTTTAAGTGTACAATTCAGTGGCATTAATAACATTTACAGTGTTGTGCAACCATCACCACTATCTATCTTCAAAATGTTTTCATCACTTCAGAGATCAATTCTGTATGCTTTAAGCAGTAACTACCCATTCCGTTCTCCCTCTGGTGCCTAGTAACCTCTAATCTGCTTACTGTTCTAGATATGCCATGTAAGGGAAATCATAGATTTTTTTCGCCTGGCTTCTTTCACTTAGCCTATTGTTTTCCAGGTTCATCCATGCTGTCGCATGTATCAGAACTTAATTCTTTTTTAGGACTGAATAATATTTCATTGTGTGTAACTAACATGTTTTGTTTATCCATTCATCTATTGATGGATACTTGAGTTGTTTCCACCTTGGGACTTGTGAATAAAGCTGTTATGAACATTGGTGTGCAAGTGTCTGAGCTTCTTTACTCAATTCTTTTAGAGATACACACACAGAGGCATATATACAGACACATGTATACACACGTGCACGCACACACACACACACAGAGATTGAGAGAGAGGATTAGTGGGTCATATGGTCAAATCCGTGTTTAACTTGCTGAGAAACTGTCCAACTGCTTTCCACAGCAGCCGCGCTAGTTTATATTCTCAACAGCAACGCACAGGGCTTCAGTTTCTCCACAACCTTCTCAACACTTTTTATGATAATTTTCATTATTATAGCCACCCTAGTAGATGTGAAGTGGTATCTCACTGCGGTTCGTATTTGTATTTCCCTGATGACTGATAATGTTGAGTATCTTTTCATAAGCTTATTGGCCATTTGTCTATCTTCCTACAATTCTCTCAGTAACATTTTATAGTTTTCAATGTACAAATATTTTACCTGTTGTTACATTTATTTCTAAGTACTTTATTTTTGTAAATGAAATTGTTTTCTTAATTTCCTTTTCAGATTGTTCATTGTTAGTGTATAGAAATGTAAATATGTGCAACATTTTTATATGTTGATTTTGTGTCATGCAACTTTACTGAATTTGTCTATTAGTTTAGATAGTTTTTTGTGTGTGGATTCTTCAGGGCTTTCTACATATAAAACTATGTCATCTGCAAATAGAGATAATTTTACTTCTTCTTTTTCAGTTAGGATGTCTTTTATTTCTTTTTCTTGCCTTATTTCTCTGGTTACAACTTTTAGTACTATACTGACTAGTAGCAGTGACTGTGAACATTTTTGTCTTGTTCCTGATCTAAATGAAATTTATCTAAGTGGAATGAATGAAATGTTTTCAACTTCACCATTGAGTATGATGTTGGCTGTGGGTTTTTCACACATAGTCTTTATTTTGTTGAGGGCATTCTTTTGTATTCCTGGTTTGTTGAATATTTTTATCATGAAAGGGTGTTGGATTTTGTCAGATACATTCACTATATCAATTGATAAGGTTATGTGGGTTTTAATCCCTTTATTGTTATGGTATATTACATTGATTGATTTTTATATTTTGAATCATTCTTGCTTGCACTCCTAGGGTAAATCTATTTGATCATGGTATGTGATCCTTTTAATATGCTGCTGAATTTGGTTTGCTAGTAATTTGTTGAGGAGTTTACATCTGTGTTCATAAGAGATATTGGTATGTGGCTTTCTTGTAGTGAGCCCCTGTGAAACCTCTAGTTTTAATTTATCTGTCTCTTTTTTTTTTTGAGACAGAGTCTTGTTCTGTCGCCCAGGCTGGAGTGCAGTGGCACAATCTCGGCTCACTGCAAGCTCCACCTCCCGAGTTCACGCCATTCTTCTGCCTCAGCCTCCCGAGAGCTGTGTTCCTGTTGGTGATGTCCCAGGCCTCCTCTCGAGTTGGAGATATCCCGGGCTTCTTCTAAAATTGGAGATACAGACAAGAGGCCGTGTGCAGAACCTCTGTGCTTTGGGCTCTCCTTTGCAGATGCTTCCATCTCTGCAGCTGTAGAGGCAGAGCCTGTAGAGCCAGATGCTGCTTAGAAGGATCACCCTGTGGGATCAGAATCTTTTAAGTTCTAAGATAAATTTTGTTTCTCTCCTTTCACACCGATAGCTTCTCACTGTCCCCTTTTCTATTGCCATTCTCCTCCTCCTCCACTTTCTCCTCTCCTTTTTTTTAAAACTTTCCCGTCTCTGGATTCTTCTCTTACTTTCTTTTGCTTCTGTGCATAGACTTGCCCTCTTAGGAAGATTTTCAAGAATTATAAATACAAAAAAATGTTCCTGCATGGGTTGCTCAGTGCTGTACAGACTTACATTAGTCAGAATGCCTAACTGCTTCCAATCCTGCATATTCTGTCTAATTGGGAACGTTCCTCTACAGTGAGTTCTATACTCTGGTGACTCTAGTTTACTGGAACTCGCTAGTTTTGTAATGAGGCCAAAAAAAAAAAAAAAAAAAAAAAACTACTGCCTTAAAACCCTGTCAGACCTGGGTACTTGGCAACAAATTACAGCTGAGGAGTGCCAAAGACCTGAAAATTATACCTACCCTGGCTGACAATACCTTTAAGCGTCTATGTATTTATGACTCACTTTCTTCCATAAAGAATTTGAAGTGCCTTATAAAAGTACATATCCGAGGATAAAATAAATAGTTGAGATAATCAGGGCAAAGAGGAAATACGGGTAAGAAAATAAAACTGGAGCAAGAGTCACAAAGAGAAATGTACCCTGAACACTTGTGCGGTTGTAGAGGTGACCTGCAAGTTTGCCTCTAAGCTCCCATGGGGCCAAAGTAAAAAGTGAATTTTGATCAATTATGTAGCACATGGCATCCTTAAAATTAAAAACAATCCAGTTGTCAAGAAAAGGATGGCTTTTCTGTTCCCAGGATCCAAAGTCATTTTCTTAAATCTAAGATCAATTTATTTCCAGAAGCCTCCTACAGAAAACTGTATGATAGAGTGGTCCGGTCCTTCACAGGAGTCCCCAGTGTCGTCTTACTAATGGAATAGGCCAATGACACAATGCAGGGGTGCAATTCAGAAGAAACAAATCGAAAGGGAACCAAAACAAAATGTTTTAAAGGTAAAATTTGATGCAACTCAGCAATGGACACCATATCCTTTCTTGCAACCCTTCATGAAAATTGATTGTCACAGGCAAACTTTTTATCAGGATGATAATGAGAATGAAAGGTTGTAGGCAGTGGTAGGCAGCTGGAGACCAGTTGCTCTCCGTTCCCAATGATGGTCTGGTCCATAAGGTTTGACATACGTGGTGGGATTTTACGTGCCCGCGGGAATGACCCCCTCACTCACCTTAGCACTGGGTCCTCTCAGGTGGAGCCAGTCTCTTGTCTTTAGAAGAGGATGTCCATTTGTCCCTACTGACAGCCACGTGGGACTGAGGCTCTGGAGTCATGCATATCCCTAGCACAACCATCAGCCTTCCTTTACCCCATCAGCCTTTTAATGTGGTCCTGCCAATCATCCACTTAGGCCAGTGAACATTTCTTTTTTTTTTTTTTTTTTTTTGTGAGATAGAGTCTTGCTCTGTCACCCAGGCTGGAGTGCAGTGGCTTGATCTTGGCTCGCTGCAAGCTCTACCTCCCAGGTTCACGCCGTTCTCCTGCCTCAGCCTCCCAAGTAGCTGGGACTACAGGCACCCGTCACCATGCCCAGCTAATTTTTTTGTTTGTTTGTTTTGTTTTTTTTTGTAGAGGTGGGGTTTCATCATGTTAGCCAGGACAGTCTTGATCTCCTGACCTCGGGATCCACCCATCTCCACCTCCCAAAATGCTGGGATTACAGGCTTGAGCCACCGCGCTCAGCCAAACATTTCTACATTTCTAAAAAACCAGCTCTAGAACATCTGACTTTTAGCAGTGTAGCTTTGCAGTGAGCCTTCTGAGAAAAGCAACTGGAAGTTGTATCTGTGAAGGTAAATTGTTTTATCTTTTCAGTGGAATTCTTGGATATTAGCTAATCTGATTAATGACTTTAATTTTAAGACTCATTGATGGTGAGCCATTCTGTGTGGCAATCATGGAATGGCAGGAGCAACTATCTATTGTGGCCATTTCGAATGCGAAAAACTGAATTCTCGTCATCAGCGTGACTCCCAGTGTGCAGCTTACCTCCTCACACCGGGCAGCCCGGCCTCCCCCGCTGTGTTCTGCAGATGTGATTTCCAGCTGCCGGTGCTCCCTCTGCTCCCTCTTACCCTGCTCCATTCAGAGGCCAGGCCACATCAGGCTGGTAAAGCAAGTCCTCCTTGACTCTGAGACCTATTACAGTGGAGCCTAGACTGCCCTCACAGTGGCAACCATGGGGATCCCTCTTACGTGAAGTTTGTTCACCCTTTTCCCGAGCCATGTTTCTCACCTGTACCACGTGGGAGTGCACGCGTGGGTCTGGCCTCCTCAGGACCGCTGTGCTTGGCAGCTCCGTGGCTCAGCTGGGAGGAAGATAACAAATGGGAAATTTCTGGTTTTCCAGAACTTTATGGTAATTTGATTTTGGACTCATTCTTTTCTTTCCTATTGTTTCTGATATTTCTATTTTGATAAACATCATAGAATGTAGATTTACCTTTTAGATGGTATTTATTCCCTTCAATGCTGTTACTTCTGAGCATTTTGTGATCATTTACATTTCCCATCTGTGAAACTAGTATTCTGTGTCTAGCAAGCAATGAATGAAGCATTTAGTGCTCTTTTTCTTCTTCTGTGCGCCTTTAGCCTCACAACCCTTAATTGTGAACGTTGTGTAAACTTTGGTTTTCAGAACACCAGTGCTTTTTGTTTTTCTCTGAGACATTCATTCGCACTGTCGTATCTTCAGCTTTGTGCTGTGAGAATGACTCAAAGAATCTACTACATGGGGAGCGCATGTTCTTCTCATTAGCACAGATATATGTCTAAAAATCATTTATGGAGTAATCAATACCGTGTATGACATTGTATAGGGACTGTTTTCTCAGAACTCTCAGGTTTAGATGGGGAGAGAGACTTGTAAATATAATAGTTGCTAATAGAAATATGTACAGCATGTTTGTGATGGGGAAATGAAGGTAAACTTAATGATTCCGGGTCAGAGGAAGAATCTCACAGTCAGAATACTTCAGTGAAGCTTTAGAGGACCATGAGAGGTTACTTTAGGAGAGAGGCAAGTGTTAGGAAGATCCGCTGTGTTATGACAAGGACATGTGATGTTTAGAGAACTGTGGATAATCCGAGGTGGTGGGCCCAGCACCCGGTGTGAGGGGCCTTTGGTGCTGTTGTTAGGGGTTATATTTTGTTTCCCAGTCATGATTCTCAGCTTGCAGTATGCAGATTCCTGGGCGTCTATGAATCAGTGCTTAGAATATATAAGAGTTTGCTATGGAACGTCTTAACTTTGTGGGTTTAAATANTATCAGACATTTATTCTCTAGAAATAATAGCACACAAATGAATATTTATTACAAATCTATTTGTATTAGCTAAAACCTGGAAATCATTAAAATGTCCCCTATAAATAAATGATTAAACAATCTTTGCTACACCTACACCAAAGAGTACTACTCAGCAATAAAAAATAATGAACTACTGACACATGAAAAAACTTAGATAAATCTCAAGGGAATTATCCTGAGTGAAGCATCTCATCTCAAAAGGTCACATACTGTTCGATTTAATTTTTAAAAACATTTTTGACTGGGCGTGGTGGCTCAGGCCTGTAATCCCAGCACTTTGAGAGACTGAGGTGGGTGGATCACTTGAGGTCAGGAGCGTGAGACCAGCCTGGTCAAGATGGTGAAACCCCTTCTCTACTATCTATCTATCTATGTATCTATCTATCTATCTATCTATCTATCTATCTATCTATCTATCTAGTGTGTGTGTGTGTGTGTATTAGCGTGTGTGTGTGTGTATATATATATATATATATATAAGCATATTCTATATCATTTAAATCAGTGTACCTCAAAGTGTGGTGCTCAGAATGGTGCTGATCCACAAACTATCAGTTTCCAGTTCACAAGGAGATAACCGCAGATGCTGAGAGTAAGCCTTTAGAAACTTACAGGAATTTGACTTCATACTGCCATGTCATTCAAGGGTCGTATGTTTGAAATGCCAGTTTACTGAGGTAGTATTACACACAACAGAATTCATACTTTTAAAACATAGCTAGATGAGTTTTGAGGGATATATACAGTCATGTAAACACCCGCACTCAAGATAGAGAAAATTTCCGTCTCCCGAAAAAGTTCTCTTATGTCCTACCACTCTGTTATCCGTCTCTGTAGTTTCACCTTGTCTAGAATGTCATGTGAATTGAATTCATATTATAGATAATCTTTAGTGACTAATCTCTTTTTGTTAAACATAATTCTTTTGAGATTAATTTATTTTGTTCTGTATAGGAATAATTTATTTTTATTACTAGGTCATATTCTGCTCTCAGAAAGGGGTTCTGATCCAGACCCCAAGAGAGTGTTCTTGGATCTCGTGTGAAAAAGAATTCGGGGCAAGTCCACAGTGTAAAGTGAAAGTGAAAGCAAGTTTATTAAAAAGTAAAGAAACAAAAGAATGGGAATGGCTACTCCATAGACAGAGCAGTGGCGCGGGCTGTTCCACTGCATAGTATTTATGGTTATCTCTTGATTATATGCTAAACAAGAGGTGGATTATTCATGAGTTTTCCAGGGAAGGGGCAGGCAATTCCCAGAAGTAAGGGTTCCTCCCCCTTTTAGAGTATATAGGGTAATTTCCAGACATTGCTATGGCATTTGTAAACTGTCATTGCGCTGGTGGGAATATCTTTTAGCATGCTAATGCATTAAAATTAACATATAACCAGGAATGAGGACGACCAGAGGCCACTTTTGTCGTCTTGGATTTGGTGGGTTTGGGCCTGCTTCTTTACCATATCCTGTTTTCTCAGCAGGGTTGTTATGACCTGTATCTTGTGATACCACCCCTCTGCTGACCTCCTGTCTCATCCTGTGACTCAGGATGCCTGACCTCCTGGGAATGCAGCCCAGCAGGTCTCATCCTCGTTTTACCCAGCCCCTACTCAAGATGGAGTCACTCAGGTTCAGATGCCTTTGACAATTCTACTATATGAATACACCACAATTTCTCCATTCACTGGTTGATGGACATTTCGGGTGTTTTGGGGTTGGGCTATTCTGAAGTAAGCTGTGATGAACATTGATTCATTGGACTTTCAGTGCACATGTTTCCGTATCTTAGGTAAATACTTAGGAACGGAATTGCTGTGTCATATGCTAAGTGTCTGTTTATCAGGGTTTCTCTGGTTCATGTTTTGGGTTGGATAATTCTTTGTTGTGGGAAACCATTCCTTCCATTGTGGGATCTTTAGCAACATCTTTGGCCTCTACCCACTAGATGTCAGGATGCTCCCCACTCCCAGTTTTGATCACCAAAAATGTCTTCAGACCTTACTAAATGTCCCCTGGTGGCTAAAATTGCCCCCAGTTGAGAAACATTGGTTTATTGTAAAAAACTACCAAACTGTTTTGAAACTACCCAAGTGGCTTTATCATTCCCACCCGATAATTTACGAGTTCCAATTGTAATGTGTCATATCTTAATTTTTATTCATTTAAATATATTTTCTGATTTCCCTTGTGATGACTTCTTTGGCTCGTGTGTTACTTAGAGAAGTATGTTGTTTAATTTCCCAATATTTGGGAGATTTTTCAGATATTTTTCTGTTGATTTCTGATTCATTTGCATTTTGGACATAGAACATTTTTGTACAATTTCAATCCTTTTAAATATTTGAAATTTATTTTGTGTTCCAGAATATGGTCTGTGGTGGTGAATGACCCATGTGCACTTGAAAAGAATGTCCATTATGTTGCTGTTGAGTGGAATGTCATGTGCATAATTTTATACGCGACCAAATTATCAGCCTGTGATGTGCTAGAAATTTTTGAAAAGTTCTTTGCTAGTGACCAGTGCCTCTTGATCTCTCTGTAACTTATAGCCTGTGCTCCCATTTGTCTTGACGATTGCCTTGATGCCAAGTAATAACCACAGGTGCTGGTGTTTCACTTGTAATGAAGCATTTTCCCTCCTGGACTTTGCATATCTAATCCTGAGGCTCCATGAACGTTCAGGTTCAGCTAGAGCAAATGGGGATTTGTGAAACAATTGTAAGGGGTTTTTGTTGTTGTTGTTGTTGTCGTTTTTGAGACGGAGTCTCACTCTGTGGCCCAAGCTGGAGTGCTGTGGTGCAGTTCCGGCTCACTGCAACCTTCACCTCCCAGGTTCAAGCAGTTTTCTTGCCTCAGCCTCCCGAGTAGCTGGGATTACAGGCACACGCCACCATGCCTGGCTAAATTTTGTATCTTTAATAGAGATGGGGTTTCACTGTTGGCCAGACTGGTCTTGAACTCCTGACCTCGTGATCTGCCAGCCGTGGCCTCCCAAAGTACTGGGATTACAGGCTTGAGCTACCGCTGCTGGCCAAGTTTTTTATGTTTTAGGAAAACATTAAATGCAAAGTAGAAATGAGAACAAAATGTTTATTGTGGCTCGTTGAGATGAGTCCTGCCCGTATCTCCAGAATCCACTCCTCAGCCTTCCCATGCTGCATCCCTTCCCTTTGCTATTGAAGAAACTCCTTCAGTCTGGAATTTCCTATCACCTTTCTCTACATTTTGAATCTGGATTAGTTATTTTCGTTTGTTTGCTTTTTTTGTTTGTTTGTTTGTTTGTTTTTTTCTGGGTAACAAATGACACTTAGTGGCCTAACATAGCACAAATTGACTATATCACAATATCCTTGCGTGAGGAGTCTGGCTATGGATTGATAGCATCCCCTGATCAGGATCTTACCAGGTTGAAGTCAAGGCAGAGGCAGGGCTGTGTTCTCCTCTGAAGCTGGGGTCCTATCATCAGCTCACTCCGACTGTTGGGAGAATTTATTCCGTCCCACTGTAGAAGTGAAGTTCCCATTTTCTCCCTGGCTGCTGGTGCCTCTCTGAGCTCCTTTAGGACTTCTCAAGAGCCGAGCCATGCGGCCTCTTCAACCAGGAGGGGGATCTCTGTCCAATCGGCCAGGATGGAGTCTTTGATAAAAAGTAAACCAGTCACAGGCTTAAATTCCCATGCTGTTCCTAGGTCCCACCTATACTCAGCTCAACGGGAGGAGTTTACACAAGGCATGTGCGTGCGGGGTGGGAGTCTCAGAAGCCATCTCAGCCTACCACAGGATCCTACTCATCTGTTAGTGTCCAGTTGGAATTATATTCCTTTCATGAGCTCATTTCATAAGCTTTCCAGCAGTGTGAATTGCTCCCTTGCCTGCTTTCATTCTGCAGTTTCTGTCTTCTCTTCTGTAGTGCCTCAGTCTGCAAAGCAAACCCTTCTAATTCATGGCATTGACAGAATCTGAGCGGGACACTATACCTTTGGAGTAGGTGGTGCTAGGTACGCCCTTCATCTGGGCTTGCTTGTATTCTCTGCAATGCTGCAGTAGCTCTTCCTAAGCATGAGCATTATGGTGTTTTAATAAAGCTGAGGTTCTTAACGGCATGACATATATCCTTTCTGAATGTGAGTTCATTCTAAACATGTTATGGCCAGTATGGCGTGTTTTGAATGTGTCTCATTATCTACTATACTTAGGGACAGAGACCGTCTTTTCTTTCCACTCTGTAACCTATATACAGTGGGCTAAATATTTGCACCAGAGCAAGCAAAGACTACAGAAAAATCTTAACGCAGTTCAGAAACCAGTGTTTGAGAAAGCCTAGGATTTAATCAGAAACAAAACAGTACTCCAGACAGTATGACTTCAGAATGCTTCCATGAGGGAAGTCGGGAATATGGAGAGGAAAAAGCGTGGAAGATTGGGCAGCCTCATGGATGTCTTTGTAGCGGCTACCCAGTGCCGTGGCCACTGGTAGGCATCTCATTAGTGTCACTGATAACTATCAGGGAGTGGTATGAGCCTATCCAATCTCAATGCTTTTTAAAAACAACTGTTTTGTTTTGTTTCCTAATCATAGCTGGTGCTCAAGACCGAATCGGCTGGGCTTTTGGCCTAGGATTAGAAAGGCTAGCCATGATCCTTTACGACATCCCTGATATCCGTCTCTTCTGGAGTGAGGACGAGCGATTCCTGAAGCAGTTCCGCGTATCCAACATTAATCAGAAGGTGAAGTTTCAGGTAAGAGGACTTGCAAGAACTGAATAGGTAATAATAAAAATGGCTGTCAAGGGTTGACAGGATCATGTATTTGAAAGCCACTGTCAAATTCAATTACGTATTTTATTTTATTTTTATTTTTTATTTTACTTTAAGTTCTGGGATACATGTGCAGAACGTGCAGGTCTGTTACATAGATATATGTGTGCCATGGTGGTTTGCTGCACCCGTCAACCCGTCATCCAGGTTTTAAGCCCCGCATGCATTAGATATTTGTCCTAATGCTCTTCCTCCCTTTACCCCCACCCCCCAACAGGCCCCAGTGTGTGATGTTCCCCTCCCTGTGTCCATGTGTTCTCATTGTTCAACTCCAACTTATGCGTGAGAACATGTGGTGTTGGGTTTTCTGTTTCTGTGTTAGTTTGCTGAGAATGGTGGTTTCCAGCTTCATGCATGTTCCTGCAAAGGACATGAACTCATTCTTTTTTATGGCTGTATGAGTTTTAAATAATGTGAATTTGTAAAGAAGTTCTTGGCCAGGCACGGTGGCTCATGCCTGTAATCTCAGCACTTTGGGAGGCCAAGACGGGTGGATCACCTGAGGTCAGGAGTTCGAGACCAGCCTGGTCAACATGGTGAAACCCCATCTCTACTGAAAATACAAAAATTAGCTGGATGTGGTGGTGCGTACCTGTAGTCCCAGCTACTTGGGAGGCTGAGGCAGAATCACTTGAACCCAGGAGGCAGAGGTTGTAGTCAGCTGAGATCATGCCATTGTACTCCAGCCTGGGCAAAAAGAGCGAAACTCTGTCTCAATAAAAAAGAAGTTCCTAAATAGAGGTCCATAAACACACAAGGGGTTCATAAACCTTCAGAAAATCTATGCAAGAGAAAAGATATTTGTCGATATTATTAGTCTAGGCAGAGAGCCAATTTTGTACTTTTTTTTTTTTTAGACAGAGTCTCACTCTGTTGCCTGGGCTGGAGTACAGTGGTGCAATCTCAGCTCACTGCAACCTCTGCCTCCCGCTTTCAAGCGATTCTCCTGCCTCAGCCTCCTGAGTAGCAGGGATTACAGGCACCTGCCACTATGCCCAGCTAATTGTTTATATTTTTAGTAGAGACAGGGTTTCACCATGTTGTCCAGGCTAGTCTCAAACTCCTGACCTTGTGATTCACCCACCTGGCCTCCCAAAGTGCTGTGATTACAGGCATGAACCACCGCACCTGGCCAATTTTGTACTTTTTTAATGAACATTTTATCATAATGAAATACCCAACTTTATCACTGATATTTGTCTCTTAAAGTTTACTTTTCATAATATTAATATAGAGACACTGGATTTCTTATGAATAGTGTTTGCATTGTAGATCATTTACTTTCATTCTATGTATTTATGTTAGTTGTACATCTCATAAGCAGCATAAAGTTGGGTCTGTTTTTTAAAAACCAGATTTAGTCCTTGTCTTCTCAGTTGGAGTGTTGAATACACTTACATTTAATATATTAAATAATAACTGACATTCTTGGGCCTAATTATATCATTTTTTAACTTATTTTCCATTTTCCTCATCAATTTTTTATTTATTTTGCTTGAAAATTGAACTTTGTTGTTTTTATTTTGTGTGTGTGTTACATTTTATTTTTTGTTTGTATTTAATTTCATTTTATGATTTCAAATGATTACATATTAATATGCATAATTCATTCATCATGTTTTATCATGAATAAATATTATACAACTTTGTGAAACATTTAGTCACTTTATAATAGTGTAACTTTATTATCCCTCCTGTCTAGGTGGTCAGGTTTTTTTTTTTCTTTTTTGTCCTAGGACTTTAAAGAGGTCAGGTTATTGCCTTTATTTCTGGTTTTCAGCAATTTGACCTACATATGACTTCCTATCTATTTTTCTGCTTCAGGATTTACTGTGTTAGGTTAATATCTTTCAAGCATTTTGGAAAATTCTTATCTAGTATCTTTTTTTGTTTGTTTGTTTGAGACAGAGTTTCGCTCTGCCTCTAGGCAGGAGTGCAGTGGCTGGATCTCGGCTCACTGTAACCTCCGCCTCCCGGGTTCACGCCATTCTCCTGCCTCAGCCTCCAGAGTAGCTGGGACTACAGGCGCCGCCACCTCGCCTGGCTAATTTTTTTGTATTATTTTAGTAGAGGCGGGGTTTCTCCGTCTTAGCCAGGATGGTCTCGATCTCCTGACTGCGTGATCTGCCCACCTCGGCCTCCCTAAATGCTGGGATTACAGGTGTGAGCCACCGCGCCTGGCCTGGTGATGGTTATTTTAAAGTACTTGTCTGTTAGTTCCAACCACTTAGTTATCTAGTGTTCTTTTGTTGTTGTTTTCCTTTCCTAATCGTGGCTTACGTTTTTCCTGCTTCTTCACTTGTCTGTGTGTGTGTGTGTGTGTGTGTGTGAATGGACAAAGACTGAGGTAGATAAAATTTATCCCCAGAGGCCGGGCGCGGTGGCTCAAGCCTGTAATCCCAGCACTTTGGGAGGCCGAGATGGGCGGATCACGAGGTCAGGAGATCGAGACCATCCTGGCTAACACGGTGAAACCCCGTCTCTACTAAAATACAAAAAACTAGCCGGGCGAGGTGGCGGCGCCTGTAGTCCCAGCTACTCGGGAGGCTGAGGCAGGAGAATGGCGTAAACCCGGGAGGCGGAGCTTGTAGTGAGCTGAGATCGTACCACTGCACTCCAGCCCGGGCGACAGAGCAAGACTCCGTCTCAAAAAAAAAAAAATTTATCCCCAGAAAGCCTTATGCTTTCTACCATCTGGCTACTAAGGTGACTAGGCCAGATCTTTTTGTTCTAATCAGGAGTTGAGTTGGATTTCACATCTGATTTCCTCTTGATGGTGAGATCTAGCCCTGCAGCAGAGTTTGGGATCTAACCATGTGAGATAACAGGATAGCTTTCTGCTTTCCATCCACTTACCAGCTTCTACCACCACCAGCATTTGTAAGCAGAAATATTATGAAGGAGAATTGGCTGGCAGTGAGGGTTAGCTCTGTTTCTCCATTTTCCAATCTGCCATGCCAGCCCATGCTTGGCTGATACAAGTGTGGCTCATTTTCTTCTTATTTCAACAAAATGTCTTTGCCAGTAGCAGGCTAGCTCTTCTGCCTACTCATGCCCCAGTGGTGAAAGCAGCCATCAGTGTCTGTCTACCCTAGAAGGGCTCATCTCTCTCTGGAGTTACACTTATTTATCTTTGTGTACAGATCTCTTCAACTGTATTAGTCCATTTTCATGCTGCTAATAAAGATATACCCGAGACTGGGAAGAAAAAGAGGTTTAATTGGACTTACAGTTCCACATGACTGGAAAGGCCTCTGAATCATGGCAGGGGGCGAAAGACTCTTCTTACATGGCAGCAGCAAGAGAAAATGGGGAAGGAGCAAAAGCAGAAACCCCTGATAAACCCATCAGATCTTGTGAGACTTAATCACCATCCCAAGAATAGCACAGGAAAGACCTGACCCCCTGATTCGATTACCTCCACCTGAGTTGCTCCCACAACATGTGGGAATTCTGGGAGATACAATTGAAGTTGAGATTTGGGTGGGGACACAGCCAAATCATATCATCAACTTTAAGGACAGGTATGATTTTTATAAATGTATTTTTTTATTGTTACAGTGAAACACACTGATGTTGTGTGTGTGCCCATCTGCATCTTAAACCTTCCTATGTACATATGTATATATGCATATATTTTTGGTTTTACCTTATGAGGACTTTTAAAAACTTCTACTTGAATAATTATCATTTTATTTTAGCATCAATTCCTTCTAGACTAATTTGAAATAAAGTTGTATCTAATTCACAATAAAACCTGCCTAAGGTTGTAACTTTTTCTCATTCATTTTTTAAATATATTGTCAGTTATTTAATCAGCAAACATTTATAGAACACCAACATTGTGCAGAATGGTGTGACACATAAAGACGAAAAACACAGTTACCACCATAATAAAGTGGCTTAAGTTCAATTTTAAGTGTACTTACAACAATCTTTTTTATGAGACACAGACATAGTCAGAAATAGACTCTTGATCTCTTGTACTAAATATCATTCTTTTTCTCTTTTCTGCCTTCAAATTTGAAAGCCAATATATGCATACCTGCACTAATATATAATTTTTATAGTTGCCTTTGTGTAACAAACTTAAGAACTTCTAATGGGGCAGTTAGGATTTGTATATTCTTATTTAGTATACATTTATAAAATACTTTGTAAAGTATAGATTATAGATCATACTGTTACCTACGTATTCACTTGTAATTAGTATCTATTCTTGTTAGTTTCCTGTTGCTTAGGTAACCAGTTACCACAAATCTAGTAGCTTAAAACAACATGTATTTATTATTTTACAGATCTAGAGTTCAGAAAACCAAAATCCACCCAACTGGGCTAAAGTTATGGTGTCAGCAGGGCTGATTCCTTCGGTAGGCTCCGGGGAGAATCCACCTTCTTGACTTTTCTGGCTTTTTTTATTATTATTGTTATATTTTAAGTTCTAGGGTACATGTGCACGACGTGCAGGTTTGTTACATATGTATGCATGTGCCATGTTGGTGTGCTGGACCCATTAACTCATCATTTACATTAGGTATATCTCCTAATACTATCCCTCCCCTGTCTCCCCACCCAACAACAGGTCCCGGTGTGTGGTGTTCCCCACCCTGTGTCCAAGTGATCTCATTGTTCAATTTCCACTTATGAGTGAGAACATGCGGTGTTCGGTTTTCTGTGCTTGCGAACTATCGCCTTTTCTGGCTTTTAAAGGCCATCCTCAGTCCTTGGATCAGAGCCATGCATCACGTTGCCTTTTCTCTCTCCTTCCGTCTTGTGTCACATTGCCTCCTCTTCGACCTTTGCTTCTTTCTTATAAGGACCCTTATGATTATATCAAGCCTTGCTGGGTAATTCAGGATAATCTTCCCATCTCAAAATACTTCTTTTAAAGTAATCCTTTAATACTTTTAATACAAACTAATTCTCTAATACAAAAGAAAATGTAAATTTCCTTTTGAATATAAGGTAATGTATTTCTAGGTTATAGGGATTAGGACATGGATGTCTTTGGGTAGGGTTGGGGGCATTTTTCAGTCTACCACAGTCTTCCCTTTGAGCCTCAAAGAGTCACATCTGTCTTGTGTAAAATACATTCAGCCTATCCCAAGGTCCCACAAACTCTGAACCCATTGCAAAATCAACTCAAAATCCAAAATGTCATCTAAAAATCATCAGCCCCTAAGTCCCATTTCGTTATTTAATTATCTAAAGCTGGTTTATGTGACACTCTGGGTATGATTCATCCTGGGGCAAATTCCTCTCCACCTTTGTACCTGAAACAAGGTACTTACTCCCAAAATACAATGAGTAGGATAGGCATTGGAGAATAGTCATAGACATTTCCATTCAAAAAGGGAGAAAATGAAAGGAGAAAAAAAAGAATCACTGGTTCCAAGCAATTTCAAAATTCAGCCATTAGGTTTCAAGGCCTGGGGATAATTCTCTGTGGCCCTTGGCTTTGCCTTTTTGACCTGTATTTCTACCCTCTCAAATATCCTTCTTTTAAAAAATTTATTTATTTATTTATGAGACCAGGTCTTGCTCTGTCATCAGGCTGGAGCCCAGCGGTGCCATCACAGCTCACTGCAACCTCCACCTCCCAAGCTCACATCTCAGTCTCCCAAGTAGCTGGTACTACAGGCACATGCTACCACACCCAGCCAATTTTTTGTATTTTTAGTACAGAGGATGTCTTGCCGTATTGCCCAGGCTGATCTTCAACTCCTGGGCTCAAGCATTCTGCCTGCCTTGGCCTCCCACAGTGTCAGGGCTACAGGCATGATGAGCCACTCTGCCTAACCTCCTTTTTTATTAAGGGTGGCATGTATCTGCAGGTGAGTTGTTTCGTTACCCTGGCTTTTGCCTGAAGAATTTGGGGAGTCAGATAGCCTTCTTTCTTTCCTTTTCTTTTTGTTCTTTTCCTTTGTCCCTCTCAGTTCCAGCTGACAGTGTTCCTGATGGTAAATCATTCTCAAAAACTTTGTGGCTCTCCCATGTATGTCATAGGGATTCATTCCATTACACAAGAGGCTCTTCTGCAGATCTGTCTTGAATAATTCATTGCTATTTTTGGCTTCTGCTGAGATGCCTGAGGGGATCCTTGAATCATATGCTTACTTTCTTCAAAGAGCCCTCTGTGTCACTAAATACCTTGATCCTTCGAAACTTCTGAGGCATTAGCAAAGGGGTGTATAGCTGCACTCTTGGCTTACTCTCCAGAGCACTTTTCTGTCAGTGAAACTCCTAACTTTTTGTCTTTCGCAATCTAGATAGGCTAAGAATTTCCCAAATTACCTAATCCTGCTCCTCGTTGCATAGCAGTTCTCTTAATTTGTCTGTTTTCTCCTGCACGAATAAAGCAGGCTGCATTTTCACTGTTTGCTTGGAAATTTCCTCAGCTAAATATCCAAGTTGATTGTTTGCAAGTTTTGCTTTCCACATCCAATTCATCCAATTCTGCCACTGTGAATGAACAAGAATCCCCTCTCCTCCACCTTCCACTAACATGTTCCTCATTTCGTTGCCAGCCCTCACCAGCAGGGCTTTGGACATCTGTATTTCTACCACCAGCATGTTTATGAATATTTGGATATTCTCACACAGTATAGGTTTTCTCTACCATGCTCCTTACTTTTTCCTTGCCTGTCAGAGTCTGTAACATCCATATTTCTGCAAGAGTCTCTTCAAGGCAAAATAGCCATTTAATATCATGGTGCTCCACGTTCTCTACTCCCCATTGACCAATTCCAAGGCTAATTCCACATTTTTATGTATTTGTTACAAGCAGTACCTTACTTCCAGATACAAAAATATGTATTAGTTTCTTGTTGCTGCTCTAATAAATTGCCACAAACTTAGAAGCTTAAAACAATGTGATCTTATTATCTTATATTTTTGGAGGAAAGAAATCCAGAATCAGCCTGATTGGCCTAAAGTAAAGGTGTCAGCAGGGCTGGTTCCTTCTGGAGGCTCTGAGGGAGAATGTGCTCCCTTGCCTTTGCCAGTCTAGAGACAGTCCTCAGTTCTTGGCTTATGAGAGCATCACATTGCCTTCCCCCATGCCCTGCCTCTTTCCTCTGTAAGCACCTCACCCTCTCTCTGAATTTTTGCCTCCCTCTTCGAAGAACTCTTCTGATTACATGGAACCCACCAGGATATTCAGGATAACCACCTCATCTCAACATCCTTCCTTATTTATATCTATAAACATCTTTTCTAATGTAGGATAACATATTCACAGGTTCCAGGGAGTAAGACATGGACATCTTTGGAAGGGGGCTATTATTTAGTCTATCACTTGTGCCATTTTATATGCTATTTCATCATGACAGATTGCTTGCCTTCAGGTATAATGGAGTGGTTTGTTTTTAGGGATAAAAAATGCGGATAATAACGTATTAGCCATTTTCAAATATTTATGTAGAGTAGTCATATTTACGTATATAAGAGGGGACTGCATCGACAGAAAACTTGTTTTATCACTACAGTTAACCTGCCTTGAGAAAAATACTTAAAATGATTGTAATCCTGTGCAATCCCAGAGGCGGGGCGAGAAAACGGGGAAAAGGCCTGTTGGCAGCTATGAACTTGTGGTTCCCCTGGCCAGGAAACTCTGGAAGCCATTTGGGAATCCTACTGTGCAAGAAGCAGAAATTTCTCTTCCTTGGTCTCCTTTTAGGCCCTCCTAAGTTATGCTCTAGGCTGTGTTGGCTTCTGTGGTGTCTTTCTCTGTGTGGCCTCCACATCCTGTCATGTACATCTTTCTGTCCAGCTGTGGGTCTGTCTCCTGGGGGCTAGCAACAGTCTCTGATTGATGGGACCCTGAGTCCTTACCTGTGCGACTCTTTTCCTGAATACCTTGAAACCCATTGTTTAAATCTAGTCAGTGAGAAACTCAAGTTAAAATGCTATTTTAGTTTTTGATTTTCATTTTACATATTTTGAATTAAGTGCTTTGCCTACCATGACTTTCTTTAACCAACCTGGATCTGCGCTTGAGATAAGTGGGTAAACAATATGGTTCTTCTGTTACGCAAGTGATATCTTGTTCTGTCCACCACTACACCTTCCCATGCTATGTTCATTCTGAGTGTTTGGGTCTTTGTTGTATATACTCCTGTCAACTCCCCTGAGGCAAAATTTGCTGTTTCAGTGCATTGAACTGAATATTCAATAATAAAACTTTAATTTATGCTTTGTTTTTTAAACAGTCCAAAATTATGAATTAATATTTAGTCCTACACAGAGCGATACTTGTTATTGAAAATTACTCAACATTGTACACTTTACTTACAGATTTTATTTAGAACTTACTAATTCTGTGTCTGTCCGTAGTGGCTTACAAGGTCAGTCCTCATTTGATGAAATAATTCAGCAATGTTGACTGTTATCTTTCTTCCCAATTGAAGGGTTTTACTGGCTCTCTTCTGAGGCCACAGACTATAATATTTCTAATCCTGAATGGAGTCTCAAATACTTATCACTGCAACAGGAGTAGATGAGAATGGATGGATAGTGGCTGAAAACCTATCACACTACACTCTATCTAGGATGATAATACTTGTAGTTAGTAGTTAATACTTATTTCAGCCTTACTCTGTGTCAAGCACTATTATAGAGACTTTCTGTGTCTTAATTTAATTTTCTCAGTAACCCTCTGAGTTGGGACACTGTTATTCTCCCAGTGTTACACATGAGAACGTTGTAGCGGAACCAGCATCTCAATAGCATCGTTAAGTTACCACAGTCTGTGGCTCAGTCAGGGTTTCCAGAAGCCATTCCCTAAAGTTTAACTCATGTATAAAACTCATCGGTGGATTATTCAGAACCAAAGGATTTAAAATTTTTTTTAACAAACCTAAAAATCAGTATACAGTTTACAGAAAAATACAGCATGAAGTTGAAATGATCTAATTTCTGAATGTACTGGTTTGTAGGCTACAAGTATTAATGTTTTGTCAGACCTCACTCTGCAGGTGAATCCCTGGTGGATCTTGTTAAAATGCAGATTCTAATTTGGTGGGTCTGGGGCGGGGCCTGGGATTCTGCATTTCTAACAGTCTCCCAGGTGAAGCTCGTGCTGCTGGTCCGTGAGCCACACTTTGAATCAAAGTAACGATGGGCAAAATTATTTAACTTGTCAGGTCTCAGCTACATCGTTGTTCAATTAGATGGTAAAAGGAGAAGCTCTGACTAGGTGGTGAAACTCACTTCCTTCTCTGTCGCACTCTCATTTTGGGTATAACTATTATGATAAGCAGGTCTGTAATTTGATACCTTTTGCACTTAATCTTGAAACTCTTTTCTTTCTTTTTGCCCTAAATTTTATTTCCGTGGATTTCCAACTGTTGTAAAACTATTACACTTGTTTTTTGCTGAAACTCCTTCCTTCCTTTCTTCCTTCCTCCCTTGTATTTTTCAAGGTGAGGAAACTATGTGAATAACTCATTGAGTTTAAATGCACATTTTTAAAAATTATGCTTAAGTCAGAGATTTGCTTGTGCACTTTAATTTGTGACTGGAAAGCGTTAGTATTTACTTCAGAAAAAAGGAAGCTAAAGACGAGGAAAGAAGAGAAAGGGCAAAGAATTTGGAAGCATCAGCAGCAGGGACAGTTACTATGAAACAGTCTTGTATCAACTAGGTCATCTCTGAGGTCAGTCATGCTTAGAGTCCCAGGGAAAACTCTGGACCACAGTTCATCCTTGCTATCACTATGGTAGCAAGCATCAGCCGTGAGCGCTGCATGATATGAGGCCTGGGGGATTCTTAAGGCCAGGGTTGGCTCTTTTGTACCTTATGGCAATCACAGTTCAATACACTGTTTGCCTGTACATAAATTTGTTGAGGACCTTATAATACTTGCCATTTGTTGAATGCTGTGTATAAGCCATTGAGCTAAATACTTTGCCTATGTTACAGCTTTTATGCACCACAGTGGATGAGGTGAGTACTATAAACCCATTTTATAGATGATGAAACTGAGGCTTAGCACCAGCAAGTAATTCAACCATAATAACTGTAGTAGTAAGTAACAGAGCCAGGATTTTAACCAAAGCTGACTCCAGAGAGCTCCTAATATTGAACTAGTAAGCTGTTACTGTTGCCTATACCAAGCTGCTGTGCTGGATGCTAGAGTAAGGTGAACTTGACAGTCCCTGACTTCAAGTTATTTCTAATCTAGAGGATGAGGCAGATTTATCAAGAGACGCTTATAAAATAATATGTGATATGGTTTGGCTCTTTGTCCCCACCCAAATCTCATCTTGAATTGCACTCCCGTAATTCCCCCATGTTGTGGGAGGGACCTGGTGGCAGATAATTTGAATCATGGGAGCAGTTACCCCCATACTATTCTCGTGATAGTGAATAAGTCTCATGACATCTGATGGGCTTATCAGGGGTTTCTGCTTTTGCTTCTTCCTCATTTTCCCTTGTCACTACCATGTAAGAAGTGCCTTTCACCTCCCACTATGATTCTGAGGCCTCCCCAGCCACATGGAACTGTAAGTCCAACTAAACCTCTTTTTCTTCCCAGGATCAGGTATGTCTTCATCAGCAGCATGAAAACAGACTAATACAGTATGTAGCAGTCATGGAACTATACACAGGTGAATGTGGAATTTCACTGATACTGACCAATGAATGTGGCGGTCAAAATTTTCTTCTTCCTTTCTTTAATCCTTTTTTGCTAGTTAATTCTCTAAATCCTTCCATGTCTCTCCAGAATTGTATTAGGCCTTGAGCCTGTGATTACTTGCTAATCTCCTTGGCTTGGAATAGCTTCTAGATCTGGTTTTGCTATCATTATCATAAATGTTGTCTAATAGAGACTTAATGTGGGATTTTGCAGTGTTTCCTCATTCTATTCCCAAATAAATCCAGCTATGAAAATCACATCAGCTTCATTGTATTGCAATGAAATTCATGAATCTCAAACTTTTCATTATTTCCATGTGTGTTTTCTCATTTTACATCCCCAAAAGTATATTAAGTATTTTCTTTTGCTGGAGAAGAGATGTTTATCTCAGAAGAAAACTAATTTTCTGTTAGGGGTACAGGAAGAAATGTGAAAGATGACCAATCATAGAACCTTTTATATGTATTCAGTAAGCACTGTTGACTTAAAAATAAGGAGAGGGGCAGTGGCCAAGACTTAGACAAGTTTGTATTGGAATCATTATAGTGCTTATATCTAAAGCATTTATAACAGAGCCTGTCACATTGTAAGCATTTAATCCATGTTAAATGTTATTTACATTTTCACCACTACTACTATTCTGTTGTCACCACCACCCCCTGCAACTTCAGATAGTCACTTTTGAAATGGATGATAGGGGCTACTGGAAAAACTATTGCAACCTACAATCTATCTTCTGCTGACTAATGCTTGAAATCTCCCCTTAGAGCTTGCTTCCTTTTGCTTAATACTTTAATCCTAGTTAAACATAACCTGTTCCTTTTGCCTAGAACTGGCTGTGCCTACCTTTCATAATACAACTGGATGGGATTAGTGGGGAGTGTGTAGCTATGGAACACTTTTTTCTGTTTGAAATTGAGTATAGAAATCAGGGTCATTGCGGTGTATTCAACTAACTTAACTATGTTAGTCAAAAGGAAACAGACACTGTTCTGAGAGCAGCAGCCACAGTCCTCACGATTCTCAGTCCCTTGTACCCTCAGTTTCCATCTTCAGCTTGCTCTGCCAACACTGATGTTGTATAACCTTAGACTGATGACGTTAGGACATTTAATTGCCCTGTAGTCTGTGGAGTCCTATGGATTGTGGCCCTCTGCTTGTGTTGAAACCTGCTCCATCAGAGGTCTATGGGCCAATTTTTTTGTGTGAAAAAGGAGATCTTTTGGTATGTTTTACATATTTAGATTATTGTAACTCCATATTTCTTTCTTGAGAAAGAAAGAGAGAGAGAGAGAGAGAGAGAGACAGAAAGAAAGAAAGAAAGAAAGAAAGAAAGAAAGAAAGAAAGAAAGAAAGAAAGAAAGAAAGAAAGAAAGAAAGGCGGGCAGAAAGAAAGAATGAACAGACGAACTGTGTCCTCAGCATTTTCTTACAGTTTTCTTGTCGTGTAGATTGGAAGAATATTAAACATATTCAATATCCTTGTTGCATTTTCTTGGCTATTAACCTTATGGAAGTAAATATATAAGAACTTTCTATTTATAGATAGCATATTAAACCTTAAATCTTGCCAACAGTCTATAAAATTTGACAAATTAGGTGTACTGTATTTTAGGAATCATCTATCCGACTAAAGAAGTTTTGGTACTTCTGTCCCTGGAATCAGAGAAATACTTTTATACTGCACAGAATCACCTAAACTGTATATTTAACAGTTGGTGGATTATAGAGTTAAAAAGTTATAGTTGTAGAAAGAGATCATCAGAATAGGGACCAGAAACAAATACCAGTTTGAAAGAACTGACATAGAAAGAAAGGTCATGTCAATTAACTGATGATGGACAAGTTAATGTTTGTTTTTTCCCCTGGATGTGAAATGGGAAGTAATTGTTACAGGGTGGTAGTAGGGATGACTTTGGCTTCAACCAAGAGAAGACCCAGCTAAGAATGGCTTAAATAAGAACAACAGCACACACCCGCAATGATGTCAGGGCTCTAAAACACTGAACATTTTAATCTCAGATTTGTCCCCTCAAGATTGAAGGATGGTGACAGGACCACCAAGCATTACCTCTTACGACAAAGTCTAGAGGCAGAAAATGGAACACATTTGCTTCCTTTTCATAAGAGTGAGGGAGAGTTTTTCAGGGAGACCTCAGCAGATTTCCCTCACATCTCATTTTCAAGGTAGTTGGAGTGGTCTGTGAAGTTAGCCTGTTATTTTTTATTTATTTATTTATTTATTTTTTGAGACGTAGTCTCGCTCTGTCGCCCAGGCTGGAGTGCAGTGGCCGAATCTCAGCTCACTGCAAGCTCCGCCTCCCTGGTTCATGCCATTCTCCTGCCTCAGCCTCCCAAGTAGCTGGGACTACAGGCTCCTGCCACCACGCCTGGCTAGCTTTTTGTATTTTTTAGTAGAGACTGGGTTTCACCGTGTTAACCAGGATGGTCTCGATCTCCTGACCTCGTGATCCGACCGTCTCGGCCTCCCAAAGTGCTGGGATTACAGGCTTGAGCCACCTCACCTGGCCTGTTATTTTCTGATATTCGTACTAAGCTCTTGTCAGTAAAGCTTATGCTTTTGCATTATTTCACAACGAACAATGCCACATGTATACAATTATGGCCTATCAAGAAAGATATCTCTTGTTACTGTAGATATTTTTATGAACAGGTAGTCACTTATTAAATGGATGATAGGGGCTACTGGAAAAACTACTGCAACCTGCAATCTATCTTCTGCTGACTAATGCTTGAAATCTCCCCTTAGAGCTCACTTCCTGTAGTTTAATACTTTAATCCTAGTTAAAAGTAACATGTTCCTTTTGCCTAGAACTGGCTGTGCCTGCCTTTCATAGAACAACTGGATGGATTAGTGGGAAGTGTGTAGTTATGGAACACTTTTTTCTGTTTGAAATTGAGTATAGAAATCAGGGTCATTGTGGTGCATTCAACTCACTTAACTCTATTGGTCAAAAGGAAAAAGGGCTGAAAACTAACTTTACGCAACTTAGGAGTTAGATCTTCAGAGTTACAAAGGAACTCTCAAATGTTGATCAGAACTAATTCAAATGGAAAAGTCAAGGTTCATATTAACGTTCTAGGGACCAAATTAAGTCAAAGTAATTTACAGAGTAAGAGTAATTAGTTAAGAAAGGTAAATGTAGTTTTTCTGTGTCGTTAACTTCCCTCATCCTGTACAAAGGAACAAACACATTTCTTCACTATTTCAGTCAGAGGCTCATTCTACTCCTTTTACTCAGAGGGTAAGAGGAGCACATGGGCACACCTGAGATGTGAAGAATTGAAGGCTGCCTGTATTTATACAGAGAAATGAGTTACTTTGTAGGTAGAGTGTCACATGGCTTTTCAAACTTCGTGCATTTATACTGGCATTTCCTATGTGTAATCTTGCAACCTTGAAGATGAAGGAGGATAAAGTACATAAAGTACTGCTTCCTTTAACCACATTCTTCATCTTCAAATGAAGGTTGACGACCCTTGGAAGAGTTCATATGGCAGAGTTTGAACTCTTGGGTAACTGTGATTTGAGAAGCGATTGTGCATCTATTTTGATTCATTTTTAAAATGAAGATAAGTTCTAAACGTATATTTCTGGATTTAACTTGCTAACAAAAATGTATAACTGTGTGCCTACCAGCCAGCTATCTACCTCTGTCAAATCCTAAGATTTTACTACAGATTTTTTTAAAGAGTATAAGTGGTTAGACTCAGGGACCTCTCGCCTGTAATCCCAGCACTTTGGGAGGCTGAGGCAGGAAGATCACTTGAGCCCAGGCATTTGAGACCAGCCTGGGCAACATAGAGAGACCCCGCCTTTACAGAAAAAATAAAAATAAATTAGCTGGACATGGTGGTGCACCTGTGGTACCCGCTACTTGGTTGGCTAGGCAGGAAGATTGCTTGAGCCAGGGAGGTTGAGGCTGCAGTGAGCTCTGATCATGCCTCTGCACTCCAGCCTGGGCAACAGAGTGAGACCCTATCTCAAAGCAAACAAACAAACAAACAAAAAAAGTAAAAGCATTAGAAATGCAGTTGAAACACCTGTGTCTCCCTGATTTCATTCTGCTTCCCAGTCTCCCCAGAGGTCATCACTAGCTGCAGTTTGATATTTACCATTCTCATGTTCTTACTCCATTTGTATGTGTCCAAAAAACATTTTGTAGGATTGCTTCAAAATTTATATTATATGGTCAAATTCGCTAAAATATAGAAATCCAGAGAGGTTTTCTGGAAATGTGTTGAGCAAATTCTAAAATGTATATGGAAATGTAGAGGGCCAAGAATAGCCAAATAACGAATGTTGAAGGATTTGCTTAATCTTATGTCGTCTTTTTGAAAAGCGATAGTAATTGTGAGAATGTGGAACTGATGCAGGGATCAACACAAAGGCCCATGGAATGCAGTAAGGAGCTTGGAGGCACACCTGCACACTATGCCGGATTTACGGCAGTACTAGCACTATGGAACAGAGGCAAGAGGACAAGGCTTCTGTGTGAATGGAGTAGGGATAATTGGGTATCCACATGGAAAAAAATGAAACGACCCCATATTTATAATTGTTCAAACATGAATTCCAGGGGATTCATAGATCTAAATGTGAAAAGCAATTTATTAGCTTACTGCCTTTGAAAAAGCCATTTTACCATGAGTGATTCTTTCATTCTTTTTGGAGTAAATTGAATTGAGGAGATTGAACTAAATGAACTATGGTAATGTAAAATTAAAACCTAATTAAATGTCTGCTCTTCAAAGTTTTGAAATGAGTGTTTACTTAAAGTGCTTCCTGTAAGTTTTTTGTAAAGCATTTTATCAAATTAGGGGTGTTTCCTTCTACTTTGAGTTTGCTAAAAGTTTTTGTTACAAATGAATGCTAAAATTTATTAAACCCTTCTATGTATTTTGAGATGATCTCATGATTTCTGGCTTTATTCTGTTAATCTTGTGACATTTAGTGATTGTTTTTTGAATGTGAAACCAATATTTTATTCCTGAAATATATATAACTTGGTTGCAAAATATTACCATTTTATATACTTGTGGATTTTATTTGTTAATATTTCTTTAGGATTTCTAACTCTGTGTTCAGGGATGAACTAGGCCTTTAATTTCCTGTGTTTGTTACGATCTTCTCAGGTTTTGATGTTAAGATTATGATATCCTCATAAAACTAGTTTAGAAGTTATTTCTATTTTCTAGCCTCTGGAAGAGTATTTTGAAGTTTTATGTTATTTATTATTTGAAGATTTATGTTAAGTGTTTGATCAAATTTACTAGTGAAGTCACCTGGGGCTGTGGAAAGTTTTTAAATTACAATTATATTTTTAATTAGTTATTAGGCTATTCAGATTTTCTGTTTTATTTTGTATCAGTTTTGATAAATTGTGTTTTTTTTCTAGGGATTTGTCTATTTTTAAATTTTCATATGTATTGGCACAGCTGGGCGTTGTGGCTCACGCCTGTAATCTCAACACTTTGGGGGACAGAGACCCGCAGATCACTTGAGGCCAAGAGTTTGAGACCAGCCTGGCCAACATGGTGAAACCCTGTCTCTACTAAAAATACAAAAAAAAAAAAAAAAAAAAAA
>NW_016807906.1:644850-689229 GCF_001698545.2 Rhinopithecus bieti
AAAAAAATAGCTGGGTGCAGTGGCTCATGCCTGTAATCCCAGCTACTTGGGAGGCTGAGGCACAAAAATTGCTTGAACCCGAGTGGTAGAGGTTGCAGTGAGCTGAGATCATGCCACTGCACTCCAGCCTGGGTGACAGAACAAGACTCCATCTCAAAAACAAATACAAACGAAAAAATGTACTGGCCTAAAGCTGTTGGTAATATTCTCTTAATATATTGATTTAAAAAAACCACTATTTTAAATTAGTCAATGGTTGAGCATCATTGTTAATATTTTATCAAATTTTGCACACACCTTTTTTTTTTTGTTTGGCATGCCAAACCTTAGAGTTTGCTTTTCTTCTTTTTTTTTTTGTGAGACGGAGTCTCTCTCTGTCACCCAGGCTGGAGTGCAGTGGCCGGATCTCAGCTCACTGCAAGCTCCGCCTCCCGGGTTCACGCCATTCTCCTGCCTCAGCCTCCCGAGCAGCTGGGACTACAGGCACCCGCCACCTCGCCCGGCTAGTTTTGTTGTATTTTTAGTAGAGACGGGGTTTCATCATTCACAGGGTGGTCTCGATCTCCTGACCTCGTGATCCACCCACCTCGGCCTCCCAAAGTGCTGGGATTACAGGCGTGAGCCACCGCACCTAGTACTTTCCCAGTCCTTTTCTTCTTAATGAAGTATATTGTTTGAGTATTTGTTTCTGTGAGGGGTTATGAGTGGTATATTCTTTTGGTCTTTGTATATCTGAAAATGTCTTCATGTTACTCCCATTCTTGAATGGCAGTTTAACAGGGCATAACATTCTGGAAAGGAAGTCATTCTCCCTTAGGACTTTGAAGATGCTACTTCTGCCTTCTGGAAAAGTCTAATATTAATCAAATTGTTGTTTCTTTGTAGATAATAATGCCTTTTATTTGGGGTGATGTTTAAGAATTTCTGTTTAAATTTGGCATTCCCCAGTTTTAATATGACACATTTTGGTTTGGATTTGTTTTTCTTTATCCCACTGAGAATTTGGAGGGTATTTTTGTTCTGAGATTCATATAGTTATTCAACTCTAGAAAAGTCTTAGTTATTACTCTCCTTGAATAGTGGCTCTCCTAGATTCTCTCTGTTATCTTCTCTGGGTTTCCTATTGTATATTGGAGCTTCTTAGTTATCAGTTATCTTAACTATTTTTTGGCATTTCTTATTTCTTTGTCTTGTATTGGTGAATTTGTCAGTACTTTCTACCAATTTAATAATTTCCTCTGTAATTGCTTTTAAAAATGGTTACTTTGTTGAGTAATTTGAATATCTTCAGTATGCTTATTTCAAAGCCTTTAGCTATTCTGTATTTTTTTTAATCTAAAATGAGTTCATATTCTTGTTGTTGATTTAATTGGTTGTGTTTCTTCATATAATTTTTCTGTGTTTCAACATCTGACTTTGCAAGCTTATTTTGAATACACGCTCATTTTCCCCCATTTTTTATTATCACCACTTGTCCATCTTGTCTACCAACTTTTTATGGCATCCTCTTATCCCTAGGGTGCCCAGTTAAAAACTGGTCTTTTAATGGCATTATAGAGTGCTTGCCTTCTGATTATATTGTCACCAGGTAGTGGGGATTTTGGCTCAATACCTGATCAAGAGTATCTTGAGTATCTCTTTTTCCTGTGGCTTCCTGTAAAGCAGTAGGTGATTCAAAGCATGAACTCATAGCAGCATCATGACAGGATGTTGGAATGAGGCTCCAAGGAAATAATTTCCTTAATATTTAGGTTTTTGGATCAGTGTTCATCAGAAAGCAAGTTATATGGCATGTGTCTGTGTTTGTTATGTCAGCCTTTTCCCTGCCCTGACATTTATTGGCACAGCCCGTTCCCACAGATGTATATTTTATGTAAGTCAGTCAAATGGATATTCTTAAAATGACAACGTTGACTCTACTGTAATTTATATATATACATACACACACAGACACACAATGTTTTTCACTGCATTAAATCTTTGTAATATAAAATTAACTATTTAACCGTTTTTTTCTTTTCTTTTCTTTTTTTTTAAGATGGAGTTTCGCTTGCTGCCCAACCTAGAGTGCAATGGCGCATCTAGGCTCACTGCAACCTCCGTCTCCCAGGTTCAAGCGATTCTCCTGCCTAGGTCTCCTGAGTAGCTGGGATTACTGGCACCTGCCACCATGCCCAGCTAATTTTTGTTTTTTGTTTTTCTTTTTTGTTTTTGTGGATTTAAGGAGCAGAAAGTTTAATAGGCAAGAAGGAAGGGAGAAGAAAGAAGGAAGAAGCTGCCCTGTACAGAGACAGAGGGAGGGGGGGCTCCAAAGTCAAAAGAAGAGGTCCCCACCTGCCAGGTATATATGCAGAGGCTGGAGGAGGCAGTATTTGATTTGCATAGGGCTCAGGGGATTGGTTTGACTAGGCATGTCATTCATGTAGCCCATGAAAATGCTGGCCCCTCCCACCCTAGCCTTTCAATATGCAAATGCACGGCACCATGATGTTATACACACGTGGGAATTTGTGGGGGCGGCGGTGTTGCCAGGAACATGTGGGGAAAGAACAAGAAGACTGAGGGAATCTCCGTGTTTGGGTAGACCCAGTTTCTAATGGACAGTATTTGCATATCAAAAGTTACTGGCCTGGCTCTGAGAGCCAGGGCTTTACAAGAAACTTTTCCAGAGATGCTTTAAAAAATGAAAACTTCCCAAGGACCCCTTTTCCTACATCATTCCCCCCATGGAGATGCCACACTAACTGCTGTTGGGGGCTTTGGGTGAGGACTCTTTCTGGCTACTTCTTGCTGAAAAGGGGTTTCGAACGGGGAAGAGTAGCTAGGGCTCCGCCTAGGCTCGATCTAAGGGTCCTGGGAAGAATGGCATGTCCGTGTGTGGTTCAGCTGATAGCACCATTTGGACTTCGATTGCTTCTTGGCGAGAAGAAACAATTTGAGTTATAGTATTAAGTACACAGGGTCCAAATATCAATGCAAGATATATAAGCAAGAAAGTGCTTAATAAAGAGTTAACCAATTCCGTAAAGAAGCCTGGAGTTTATTAAAGAGGGATCGCAGCCCCTCAGGGCTGAAGCCGGCATTTTCCTGAGCCTGGCAATAATTTTGGTTTGATGTTTAAGTACCTGTAGATTTTCTTCTACTTTACTAGAGGTGTTAATCCAAAAGCAGCATGTTTCATTTAAAACTGCATTACTAAACCCAGTAAAAAGTCCTAGCAGACTCAGTGATAGTAAAACTTTAATGCTTCCTTTTTGTCAACTATTATCCCTGTTATAAGGATAATAATTAAGCAAAATACTATAGCAATGGAAACTCTGTCCAGTATTTCACTTAGAAGGTGCCACCATGTATAACCCTATCGCAAATAGTAGAGTGAGGACAGCAATTCCCACAAATGTGGTGTGGGTAGGTAATTTCCATCTAAAATTTTACTTGCTAAGATATAGAATTCCCCGTTGGGGGTCTATGAAGTTCCTTGCTTTTATTTTCCCAAAGAAAGAAACCTCTGGGTTATGGGCACCTTACTCATTTTCATTACCTGGCAGAATTTGCAAGATAATTGCCCAGAACCAGCATATTGATTCACATTTTTATGTTACGCATCCCTTTTTTTTTCCAAGTTGCAGATCACCACTTGATTCACAGGAATAAGCGGGTTAGTCTAAAATGTAGACAGAAAGCTTAAAAACAATTAATGAGACTAGGATTTAATGACAAATGTATGATAAGCTTTGGAGCAAAATTTTTCTCTCCAGTTCTTATTTTGGTAAAACTAATTATGAATAAACTTTAGTCTTATACTTGGCCTGATTATTTGCATAAAGTGCAGCAAGAATGGTTATTTTTACGTAAACCTTTTGGAGTGACTTTGATGAAACTGTTCCACAAGGAATTTCAGATAAGACTTTTAAAGCCAAGCCCAGCCATGGGTTTGTATCCTCTAATACCTGTGTGTTGGGGGATCCTCTCCTCTTGAGGTCCCAAGATAAACTTGAAGCTTCCAGACCTATTAGAAAGTGACATTCTTTACTGACCACAGGTTAGGAACCCTTTGCGGATACTGTGCAGACAAGATATGAGGCCAGTTCTTCCCAAGGGGCCTTTTTTTATTGGTTGCATGTCAAGCTTGATTCCTTAAAGGGAAACACACCCTTTCAGTCAAAGCCTTAGTAAAATAACCAGTTTTTCCAGTTGTGTCCTTTGACGAAGAAAAATGGATTCTTACTACACTGATGCAAACAACTATATTGCCATAAGTTAAGAGTACTCACAGATAGTTTCCAAATTCTGGAGGAACCAGGCAGAGAAAAATAAACATGCTCCAAATTTTGTTCTCAGGAGTATACCTTACTCTATTAAAGGCCATAAATAGTTTAAAATAACTTTCCTCGACTCTGAAAATCAAAACAAGGATCAGCAATATTCCAAGCAAAAGTTAAAAAGGTTACTTTAACTTTCTGAGTGTAGTCCACTTAGTGAACTTTTGTTTTGCTTGATATTTGTCAACATGTCAGTTCTTTATGAGTCCTGTCGTTCTTTATTTCAATGTTACAATCTTTAAAGCTTTTAAAAACCTGCATTTGAGAACACCTGTTAAAGTCCTTAATATAGCTTGATTATAAACTATCTTTTGAGAAGGAACAAAGCAAGACAACATTGTTTGCAAACGACAGATTTCCAGGATAGTTATAGTTAAAAACATGACTGACAAGTTTGTTTATCTTCGTGGTTTACAATAACTTTACCATTAATTATGATTGATAGCATATGCTTACACATTAGCATTTAGAAATCCCATACAATTTTGGAACATATATTGTATTATTCACCAAAATATAACTTAAAGAAGATTGGACATCATTTCGGCAATCTCGTGTGACTAAACATCTAAGATGATCCCGTTTACCTCTTTTCTGAATGTTTCGGGGGCCTTCTGAACTATCCAAAGAGCCAGACATCACAAAGGAGAATTTCCAGATTGCCACAAATTATTTTGCCAAAATGATGACTCAAAAGGCAAAAACCCTTCATTAGCCTTTACTATGACATGAAAAGTTTGTACAAAGCCAAATTTTACCCTTGCATTAGTTTATTAATGTTAACCCCAATTCGTTTACATGAAATCGTATGGATTATTCCATCTAATCCTAACCAATTTGACCATGAGGTGAAATCTTTACAAACCTTTTATAACACTTTTACTAAAGGGCAGATTAGTGTCTTAGGACCTCCTTGCTATGCTTTTATTTTAATGCTTAATTTATGAGAAGACCATCTAGATGCTATGGGAGAAGACAGTGTAGTGCTTGTACCATGCATTTCATTGCAAGGCAACCCAAAGCCAATTGGTTTATTTTGTAATCAGCCCATCCCTGATGGGAGTCTCATCTCCCAGTGTGGGGTGGGGATGTTTCTGTATCTTCCAGGTGGTCAAGAGCATGCTTTTCTGATTTATAACTACTATCAGCCATCCCTTACAGTGTATTTTCTACCTAGTTATTACACACCAAAGCTCTCTCATAATGCAAAGTCAATTTCTGATACCCCCAAAACTCAGAACAGTTCAGATAACACAAGCAGAACAGAACAGAGCCTTTGATTTTGAGAGGGATTTAGCTCCTTTTAATTCCCAGGGTTTCATGAGGAAAACAGAGATTTTTCCCCAAAACAGGCTTTGTGACACCTCCTCTGTTTTTCCCCAGAAGTCCCATACGAGCAGAAGTTATTTTAGGGCCTTCTATGCACACGTTAAGAGTGGCAAGACAAAAAATGGAAAAAAATAATTCAGTCAACTGAGAAGAAAAGATCCTTTTTCCAGAAAAACAAGATTCAAGAAGAGAAAAACATAAAGGCCTTTTAAATACACCTACAACTTGAATATCTACTTTTAATTAAGCTGAGCACTCTTTAAGAAAATCCTTTTACATCCCTTGTTAACTTGACTCTAGCCACACCAAGCAGTTAAGATTTTCGACTTTTGAACGTTACAAAAGGTACCCTCACAGGTGAAACCAATGAGCCTTAATGAGGTTATGACTTAACCACGAGTGTACAAGTTTTTCAAGGTTTTTTTTTTTTTTTTTTTTTNTTTTTTTTTTTTTGAGACAGAGTCTCCCTCTGTCACCCAGGCTGGAGTGCAGTGGCGAGATCTCAGCTCACTACAAGCTCCGCCTCCCAGAGTGGGAGCAAGATCTCAGCCTCACTACAAGCTCACGCCATTCTCCCGCCTCAACCTCCTGAGTAGCTGGGACTACAGGCGCCCGCCACCACGCCCGGCTAATTTTTTGTGTTTTTAATAGAGACGGGGTTTCACCCTGTTAGCCAGGATGGTCTCGATCTCCTGACCTCGTGATCTGCCCACCTCAGCCTCCCAGAGTGCTGGGATTACAGGCGTGAGCCCCCGCGCCCGGCCTGTACGAGGTATTTTTAAAGGAGTAATAAGCAGCTTTGAAACTGTCATTGCAAAACTGTCACTGAGACAGCAAAAGAGATTTGACCCAAACAACTTCATTTTGTTTCCAGCCCCAGAGCTGTCCTTGCCCATGTCTGGGCATAGGCTGAACGAACTTTGGGAGGAGCTGGGTTTACAATCTGTAGTCTACAACAGTCTATAGGTTTACAGTCTATAGTCTATAGTGGCTACACCATGTTATATTCCTGCCAACAGTGCACAAGTGTTCCAGTTTCTCCACATCCTCGCCAACTTGTTATTTTTGTTTGTTTTAATAATGGCCATCCTAATGGTGTGCGGTGGTATCTCATTGGGATTTTGATTTGCATTTCTCTAATGACTAGTGATATTGAGCATCTTTTCATGTAATTGTTGGCCATTTGAATATCATCTTTGGAGAAATGTCCTTTCAAGTACTTTGCCCATTTTTAAATTGAGTTCTTGGTTTCTTGTTATTTTGTATATTTTAAAAGCAAATCATTTGTAAATGTGGCCATTGTATTACTATAAACAAATTGCTGTCAATAGAGATTACATCATTAAGCATCATGGTTGAAAATATATAACACATTTAGACCATTACTGGCCACAAGGCATTAGTATTATTTGATGTGATTTTTGAGGTTCGTTCTTTGTCTTGTGGTTACTCTTCTAGATACATATCTATTTGTTGAGTATAGCCTGGTGTCATCACCCTAGGTCTTACACGCTAAGATTCCTAAAGTTCAGACAATAGATGGAGGATAAAGAGTTGATTCTAAGAGTCTTTTAAAATTCTGCCCATGTTTATGCATATGTATGACATACAGTCAGATCCATCCCCAACATCATCTTTGAGTGTATGATGAGAAAGAAGAGACCTGAAATTTAGAGGCCTTGGAATTATTTTAACTGGTTGCTATTTTTCCCTGGGTCACTCACCTAACCATTCTGTCACTACATTTTCTCACTGGTAAAATAAGTTCAGATACTCTCGAAGGCCACTCCTTATTCTAGGATGCTATGAAAGTGAGTAGGATTTCCCTATCTCCTCTTCTGTGTACCTCAGATTATGTTGTTACTCCTGACATTCATCTTGACTTAATCTTGCCAGCTTAAAAAAATTGTTGTGAAAAGAGATGACTGTTTCTCTGTTGACTTGTGATTATGCGAACAGTGCAGAATGCAAGCCTCTCTTTCTGCATCTGTCTGGTCTGCCTCTGTCCTTCCCCCTTTCTGTCTGTGTCTCTTGCTGTCTTTTTCTATGTGGCATTTTCTTTCACTCTGTCTCTTGTCACTCTTTTAATATGCAGCTCTGATTCACGTTCAACTGTCAATATAGCAAGGGGGCAATGGTCCCAGGCTGCATAAAATCCGCAATGGGAGTGATTTATCTGTTCTTTATTGAGACTATTGTTGATGTATGTGACATTCGACAGGGTTTATCCCAAACACAAGAGTGTTATTAATTATTTATAAAACATTTCTGAGCATCTGCTCTTGTGCCAGGCACCGTGCGTGACCCTGGGTCACAGGGAGTATAGTTTTCTGCCCTCAGATAGCTCCCACACTAGTGAGGGAGGGGCATTAATATGTATAGGTGCTTGACAAAGGTAGCTAGACCTGAGGAGTCTGCACTGTGTGGCAGGCAATCAGTCCAGTAATGGGAAGGAAACAGAAGTATGAGCAAAGGCCTGGAGGCATGAGACAGCCATAGTCTGTGGTTCAGTGTAGGGTGTTTATAGCAGAGTGTGCTGAGTTAGGTTGGGGAATGTGGGCAACGGCAAACTTAGCTTGCAAAGCTTAGACTTTGAATGGTCTCTGTAAGGCAATTAGCAAGACTTCCAGTTTCATGATCAGATTTCTATTTTAGACAGATCCTAGTGCTGATAAGATGAGCATAGATTGGGGCTATGAGGCTAGGAGCCCACTCGAGGGCCAGCACAGAAGAAGTGATGTGGTATTGTGTAGGGCAGTAGCAGAGAGACTAGAAGGTAGGGTTGGGCTCAGGAAATTTTAGGAGACAACGTTGAAAGATCTTGGATCCTGATGTGAGGCAGAGGCACAGTGACTGCATGGCTGAACACCTAAATTGGGGTCTGTCTGCCTTTGAGACTTGCAGGGGCACTGTTAATAACTGTGCTGCATGGCCAGGTACTAACTGGGATTGGCCTGGGTAAAGCGGGTGTTTAATCACAGTAGGTAAACATGAGCCAGAAAGAAAATGGTTTCTAGGTTTCTGCCTTAGGAGCTGGGTGAATGAGAAATAGGAGGAAAAACAGGTCTGGAGAAGAAGATGATGAGTTCGATTTTGACCAAGTGAGTACAGGAGTATAAATTTTTTTTTTTTTTTTTTTGAGACAGGGTCTTACTTTGTTGCCCAGGCTGAAGTGCAGTGGTACAATCATGGCTGTCTGCACCCTTGACCAACTGGACTCAGTCGATCCTCCCACCTCAGCCTCCTGAGTAGCTGGTACTACAGGCATATGCCCCTATGCCTGGCTACTTTTTTTATAGTTTTTTTTGGAGATGAGGTTTCGCCACGTTCCCATGCTGAGCTCAAGTGATCCACCCACCTCGGCTTCCCAAAGTGCTGGGATTACAGGCGTGAGCCACTGTATTTGGGCAGGATTATAAAAATGTGAATTTAAACAACTTCATTGTGGTGGTGGTAGTGGTCATTGTCTTTGTTTTGTTTGTTTTAATTGGCATAGTCAAGTCTTCAGCTGAGCATACGGTCTTAGGTGTGACTGGCCTAAGTGACAACTCAGGCCAAAGCAGAAGTAAGAAGTTGGAACAGGGGTGTTTATTGTGGAGGATGAGTCAGAGCTGAGCCCTGTAAGAGAGGATGGTCCAGGGGAGGTGAAGTCAGGGCATATTGTTACTGGGGAGAGGTAGTTGCTGGGCAAGCACTGGCATGGGTTGATGCTTGGGAATGGCTGTCAAGAGAACAGAGTGCAAAGGTCAACAGGTGAGGTAAAGGAAAGCTTCCTCCAGAAAAGAGGACTGCGGTAACAGGGGATGGGAGAGAGGTAGAAGACGGATGTCGGGGTCGGGCGTACAGTTTTTCCTCCCTGACTGCCCAACATGCTGGACTCTGTAAAAGTCCTTCACTTCTTGAACCTTGCTTCAGGACAGGTTATGTAAATGCTAGTCATCAGCAAAAGCCAAACTCATATTCTTTTTTTTTTTAATCACAGCTGCATTAAGCTTTTGGAGGTCTGTTCTCCCAAATGTTTCTCTATGTTAAGCAGAAAATATTTCTCCCTTGACCAAGGACTGAAAAGTGAAAGAAGAAAGATAGAATAAGATGTTCTCTCTAGAAAGTGCTATCTAGATTTGAATAGTTGGAACATGTTCCTAATGTGTTTATTTTGGTGGAAATGTGAGGAAATGAGAAGAGAGGATGATATTGAAAGTTGACTTGCATTATTTGTTTAAAGTTTTGACAATGTTGAATATTATGGTGTGCCCTTTGCATTCTGGTGCAGTGATAAAAACCACAACATCTTCTCTTTATTTCATTCTTCTGGGCTTAAATTTGCATCTTTAATATTGTATTACCATAATTTTTGCATCTTGTAAGGTAATTCAGTTGCCCTCTTCCTGCATGATTCAAATTTCCAGTTTTGTATGAGTTTCTTACTATTCTCACCCAGTTTCCCAATTAGCACCTTGTTAACTACACACCTGCTGCACAGAAAATTGTATTATGCCATTTAGCCTTTTTAAAGAAAAAAGAGAATGGAAAACACTCTGTTAATAGGTTATTTCAACCTCAAAAAGTGATACTTCTGGGCGCGGAACCACAACATGATTGCTGATGGGGAGAACCTGATTGTTTAATAGATTCTAGAACTGGAACAAGAAAAGCTTCTGGCAGACCCCCGGAAACAGGGAGTACATCTGCATTGTCACCGCAGCTGTGCACGCATTTCCAGCTTCAAACCACAGAAGCCAAGCCTGATCCATCAGGTTCTGCATATTTATTTGTGGAAGAATCACTGAGCCACTTCCATTACTATGCCACTCTGAAATAATTTCCATTTATCATCGCATCCTGGGATTAGCTTTATTTCCTAGTATAGAAGAAATAAATAGATTCACTGACTGTTTCGTTTTCAAATTTTTCATGAAGATGTGGTAACTTTTCACTCAAATGGTTATTCATTTATTATACTTACTTCCACATAGTACATCTATTAAAGGCAAATATGCAGCCATTAGTATGTAAATTGAACTTGTATGCTGAACAAATGAGGTAGAGCCTCAAACGTTATTTATTGACTTAATTAGTATTATTGTAATCAGAGGAGAGCCTACAGAAATGCGTAAAACTATGCATGATGGGCCTGCATGAATATAAGCAGATGTCAATTTCATTTTGGTCTAACTTAATTCATGCCTCTTCTGTGACATATGGGTGGAATACCTTCATTTTAAGTTGATTTAGATGCTTACTTAGCCATTAAATAATAATAGCTAATTTAGTGGAAAAGATTATTAAATCATATGAAAAAGAAAGTCTCACCCACGCACACGGAGAATCCTACTTACTGAAGCACTGAAGGTGGAAAAGAAGACACACTGGGGCCTTCATTAGGTTCTTCAAGTTGGCCTTTTCAGAGATGGCTTTCTGAATCACGAGCCCTCTGCTTCGCACTGTCGTCTGTCGCCTCCTGATCGTCCTTCTGTGTCATCTAGTGGCTCTAGCACCTGGCTGCGGTTCTCCCCACCAGCCTAGAGGCAGTGCAGGTGCCCCAGTAACTCAGTCTTCTGTGAACTGGGAAAAAACCATTTCCTTCTGACTTCACAGACCTTCACGGCCACACCTGGATCCCTAGCCACCATTCTTTTATCAGAAATTGCCTCTCGTCCCACAGTCTTCTACTCTTCTCTCCATCCCCCCATTTCCACCAATCCCTCTCCTGGGCTCTTCTTTACCCCTGTCTCTTGCTTGCCAGTCTGCTGTTAGGCAAACCTCAAGCCTCACTTCTTGTGCCGTCACGCTCAGACCGAGCCCACAGTCACCTGTATGCACTGTCCTGTCACCTGCACCCTCAGCTCCCTCATCCTTTAATTTCTGCCAGCCTGCTTAGTCAGGCCCCTATCCTATATCAGCCCCAAACTTAATATTTTTCCTGTTTGGACATGTTGTTTTCATGTTGAACATGCCTGTAGTAGGTCATTCTTGCATTGCTCTAAAGAAATGCCTGAGACTGGGTAATTTTATAAAGAAAAGAGGTTTAATTGGCCCACAGTTCTGCTGGCTATTCAGGAAGCATGGTGCTGGCATCTGCTTTGCTTCTCAGGAGGCCTCAGGAAGCTTACAACCATGGCGGAAGGTGAAGGGGCAGCAGACACATCCTGTGGTGAAAGCAGGAGCAAGTGAGAGAGACAGTTGGGGGTGGGGAGGTGCTACACACTTTGAAATGACCAGATCTCACAAGAACTCACTCACTTTTACAAGACAGCACCAAGCCGTGAAGGATCCTCCTCCGTGAACCAAACACCTCACACCAGGACCCACCGCCAGCACTGGGGATGCAATTCAGCATCTGATTTGGGTGGGGACAAATACCTAAACTATATCAATGCCTAAAAAAAAAGCAGTAAGAAGGAGATAGATGATTGCCTCCCATACAAATGTACAATCTCCTCTTGGGAGTTCTAGGTTTGTGCCACAGCTTCCTTGCCCACCTCCCCACCCCAAGCCCTTAACAAGTAGCCTCATTTTGTCCCAGGAAAAGAGCTTAGACCATCTGACATGAAATCCCCCATCTTTTCTCTTCTCCACTTCTGATTTTTTTCAGGTGCCTCTATCCGTCCTAGATCTACCTAATCAAAATCTTTGGGGATGGAATCCAGAAATCTCCTTTTTAAAATGCTTCCGGTGATTCTTTTGTGCCTTAAAGTTTGAGCACCTCTAACCAACACTGTAGTAGTAACCAATGGACTGGTTCCACTAACTTGGTTCTTCCTATTTCTGACCATCATCCACATATCATGGTGCCGCCTCATATTAATAGTTTAATACTGTCTTGTTTCAGTAGTTCCTCATTACTTAAGGAATAGATCTTGAGTTCCTTAGCACAGTATCAAAACTGTTTGTTCACTAAATGTTTCTTCCTATGCAGTCTGTCTTGCCCCCTGCTCCCTTATACCCACTTTTTGGCAGTCACATAGGACTTCTATTTTCTGAAGTCAGTAGAAATTTATTTGTTGATTCACTGATTCAGTAACTCTTTGTTGAGTCTCTGTTACGATACAGACTCTGTGCTCAGCCACCGAGTTCATGACAGGACATAGTCCCTTCCCTCAGTAAGATTACAGCCATGCCTCTTTTCAATTACTCCTCTTAGAAAACACCCTCCTCACTCCATTTCTCTCATTGAAAACAGTAGGCAACTTTTATTGAGTGCTTACCATGGGCCAAGAAATGGGCCTAAGCCAGGCAGCCCTCTCTTTCCCTTGCTCCTTTTATTTACACACACACACACACACACACACACATCTAGACACATACGTGTGTGTATAATTTTATTTAATCCCAGCTGAATGGTGTAGGTATTATTTTTACCCCCATATTATAGTGAAAGCAGTGGAAATTCAGAGTCTTAGAGCTGGTGTGGGTGAACTGGATCTGCAAACCTGGTCTTCTGACTCCTGTGCTCCACTGCTTCTCCTTAAGGCCACATTCAGGCATTCTGTCCATCTTTCATCCCCTCTTCCCTACACCCCTTTACCTTATTGTTTCCATTGCCCTTTGTTTATTCAACAAACCTCCGACAGCATTTAAGTGCCTTCTTTATGTTGGCTTAATTACAACACTTTCCAGGCATGGGTGTTCTCTCTCTGCTTCCTGGCATGGGAGATCCTTAAGTATAGTGGATCACATGGCATTCCTTGTATATTCAGGGCCCAGCACTGGTTTTCTCTCTCACACAAGCACAGTGTCTGGGTCCTATCAGTGTTCAGTAATATTTAGTGAGCAATCTAAGGGAAGTAGAACATTTTCAGTTAAAGTGTATTTTCTACAGTCTATGACTTAAAGTATTTGATCACCAAAATAATGGTGAAAATTGGAGAAATGTTTAGCCTGCTATACAGTACAGGCTGGCAAATGTTTTCCAAGGAACACTTCAACAGCAGCATTTGTATTTAAGTAGTGAATATGCTAATTGCATGTGCTTCTCAACTACTTCTTTATTAAAATCACTAGGAGAGTCTTTTTTTTTTTTTTTTTTTTTTAAGACAGAGTCTCACTCTGTCATTCAGGCTGGACTACAGTACTGCGATCTGGGCTCACTGCAACTCCTGGGTTCAACTGATTCTCCTACCTCAGCCTCCCGAGTAGCTGGGACTACAGGTGTGTGCCACCACACCTGGCTAAGTTTTTGTATTTTTAGTAGAGACAGGGTTTCACCATGTTAGCCAGGGTGGTCTCAATTTCCTGACCTCCTGATCTGCCCACCTCGGCCTCCCAAAGTGCTGGGATTACAGGCGTTAGGAGAGTCTTTTGAGAAAAATAAGTCTAATGTATGGAGCAGTCATATTTATAATAGTGGAATGTTGACACCCTATGCCTCCCTCAGGAAGAGAGTGGTTAACTACATTATGCAGAATGTGTAAAATAAATACTTTGTGGCGATGAAAAATATACTCTTTACTCAGATTGTGTGTGTGTGTGTGTGTGTGTGTGTGTGTGTGTACAGTAGATTTTTGTTATTTGCAGTAAATGTGTTCTATAAACGTGCCCTGAACACTGAATACTGAGGTTTAGTTCCTAAAGGAAATGCAGGATTAGGTTCCTGGGAGCTTCTGATCACCTTTTCATCAAATCATTTAATGAATAACTTTGTTTTATTTGTGTTTCTGTTAGTGATACCTTATTTAAATTACAGTTGTTCCTCAGTATACTCAGAGAACTGGTTCCAAGACCCCCTGCAGATACTGAAACCTGTGCATACTCAAGTCCCATAGTTGGCCCTGTGGAACCTGCATATACAAAATGTCAGCTTCTGTATTCTAGGATCCAGAGAATACTATATTTTCCGTTTACATTTGATTGGGAAAAAAAATCCACATATAAGTGGACCAGTGAAGTTCAAACCCATGTTATTTGAAGGGTCAGCTGTGTGTCATTGGGTTGTTAACACTGAGCTCTTGACCAGTAGCACTGTAAATCAAACACAAGTATTTTCTCCATAAGACACATCACAGCCTTCTTGGGCTAAGGGACACCAGAGAGTTTACACCAGAGAGTACATCAGAACCATGCTTGGAGGTGATTTTAAACAGTGAAACCACCAACATAAAGCACCAAATTCCAAACAATGTGGCACTTAATCGAAATAAAACAAGAATGCAGACCATAGACCATCACCTTGTTCATTGTCACCTGGGAACATGTGTGTTCTGTTTCTCTAAATTTTCACTCCTCCATGGAGCATGGCAAAGAATGATTTGGAGGTTACAAATAAATGTTCACAAGTAGATGAATGAGTGCACACAGGATCTGGGCGTCATGAGGATCAGCTGTGTATCTGTACCTCCATCTTCCACCCAATATTTGAGAGCAGATAGGAGACACATAACCTCTTCTCCTAAAAGCATCATGTGTTTTCTAAGATCAAGAACTTTTTCTTATATAATCACAGTAAAGTTAATATATGTCAGGAAATTTCATGTTGATTCAATATCTAATCCAAAGCCCATATTCAAATTTTATCAGTTCTCATAAATAGTGTCCTTTATTGCCATTTTCTTCTTGATCCAGGATTCAATACAATTTTATACATTGTATTTTGTTGTCATAGCTCTTTGGTCTCCTTGAATCTGAAATAGTTTCTCAGCCTTTCTTTGTGTTAGTTTATCATGACATTTTTGAAGATTACAGGCCAATGTAGTAGAATGGACTTCCATTTGAATTGGCAGAACCTTCCTCATGACATAAAATTCTATTTCGTTCTGTTTTATACTATTTATTGGCTTCAGATTGTGCATTTTTAGTGAAATACCACAGAAGTGCAGTTTTGTCCTTTTCGATGCATTGTGTCAGGAGGGGCATGGTGTCAGTTTGCCCCCATATTGGTGGCGCTAGCTTTGACCATTAGGTTAAGGTGATGTGTACCATGTTTCTCTATCACAAACTTACCCTTTCCCCCTTTACACATTATAAGTAAGTTATTTATGGAGGGGTACTTTAAGGTTGAGTCTCATCACATTCTATTCACTGGTTTTAGCATCCATTATTGTTATCTGTAAGGTATTTGTAATTGTGATGGTTAATACTGAGTGTCAACTTGATTGGATTGAAGGATACAAAGTATAGATCCTGGGTGTGTCTGTGAGGGTGTTGTCAAAGGTGATCCGCCTGCCTCAGCCTCCCAAAGTGCTGGGATTATAGGCATGAGCCACCGTATTTGAAAATAACTTTTAAAAAAATTGAAAATAAAAAGATAACTAAGCAAAAAGAAAACAGTGGGCCGGGCACCGTGGCTCACGCCTGTTATCCCAGCACTTTGGGAGGCTGAGGCGGGCGGATCACGAGGTCAGGCGATCAAGACCATCCTGGCTAACACGGTGAAACCCCGTCTCTACTAAAATTACAAAAAATTAGCTGGGCGTGGTGGTGGGCGCCTCTAGTCCCAGCTACTCAGGAGGCTGAGGCAGGAGAATGGCGTGAACCCGGGAGGCAGAGCTTGCAGTGAGCCGAGATCGTGCCACTGCACTCCAGTCTGGGAGACACAGTGGCACTCCGTCTCAAAAAAAAAAAAAAAAACAGTGGCAAGACATGAGCTCTAGAGCCAGATTGCCTGAATTCACCTCCCAGCTCTACTACCTTATGACATTTCTCGGGCCTGTTTACTCATTTGTAAAATGGGAATAATATTAATGCTTACGTGGAGGATAAGGTTTTGTGAGGATTAGTGAGTTTCAATACACATAAAATTCTTGGCACAGTACCTGACATAGAGAAAACATTGCCTTAACTATTATAGCTGTAAATGTCTATGTCAGTGTATTCAATAAATGCTTTACAGGTATTTAAATGAGTATATTAATTAAGGCTTGTGTATAAACTTCTTCTTGCCCTGCTAGCAGTTGCTGTATGTACTTAAAGGTGTAAATAAATGTTTCAAAACACGTTTTTCACTGCTCTTACATTTTGCCAGTGACTTTGCCCATCTTATTATGAAGTTTTTGTTTGTTTTAAATGGAGTCTTGCTCTGTCGCCCAGGCTGGAGTGCAGCAGCGCGATCTCGGCTCACTACAACCTCCGCTTCCTGGGTTCAAGAGATTCTCCTGCCTCAGCCTCCCGAGTAGCTGGGATTACAGGCGCCTGCCACCACACCTGGCTAATTTTCGTATTTTTAGTAGAGATGGGATTTCACCATGTTGGCCAGGCTGGTCTCAAACTCTTGACCTCAGGTAATCCGCCTGCCTCAGCCTCCCAAAGTGCTGGGATTATAGGCGTGAGCCACCATGCCCAGACTATTATGAGGTTTTAATGCCTATTCTCTGGGTTTAGCAGAAGGAACAAGTTATTTTTCCCCCAAACCGATGTTTTTCTTTGTCCATTAGAACATGCTTTATACTGCATGTGGAGGGATGTGTGTGCCTGCCAGTCCCTGACCAGCACCTTGTATCTTGTTGAGTTATTAATGAATTCTCTATGGTTATTTCTTTTCTGAAAATAAACAATCACCATGGCAATGCTGTCACTTGTTAATGATGCAAATAAGACTTTACACATCTCTGCAAATCTACTTAAAAATAAAATAGCTTAAAAAAATATTGCTCTCACATTTGAATCAGTTACTCATTCTATCTTGCTTTGTGTTTGTTGTTTTTGTTGTTTTCTGCCTTTAGTTTTGTCTGCTTTTGCTTTGTCAGAACATAGGGCCCATAGAAAGAAAGGGTAGGCCGGGCACAGTAGCTCATGCCTGTAATCCCAACAGTTTGGGAGGCCGAAGCAGGCGGCACTCACCTGTAATCCCAGCTACTCAGGAGGCTGAGGCAGGAGAATGGCGTGAACCCGGGAGGTAGAGGTTACAGTGAGCCGAGAGCATGCCACTGCACTACAGAGCAACAGAGGGAGACTCCGTCCAAAAAAGAAGGAAGGAAGGAAAGGAAGGAAGGAAGGAAGGAAGGAAGGAAGGAAGGAAGGAAGGAAGGAAGGAGGAAGGGTAGAGTTTAAGATGGTTTGAGTCTCTAAACTGTGTTACTCTCATTTTTCATTAGAAGAAATGGAGGCTTCCTGAGGCATATCTATCATACTGTAGTCTGGTCAACCAGAGACTAGAGAAACAACCACACAGAAACAAGGTGCCCCTGTCCTAACAGCTGCACCCACCTAAAGCCCAGATACCCACATGGCCAGCAGCAGCAGCCTCCATGTGTCTCTGCAGCCACGTTTGCCTCCGTTTCTCTCTGTAAAGTGGATATAATGCCTCCCTTACTCATATCACAAGGGTAAGTGAGACCTTCCCTGAGAGATGGCTTTGTGTGCAGGGATAGTGCTAGACAGTGCTAGGAAGATGTGATTGATCGTCATGCTCTGGACACCGCCATTCATGAGATGAAAGTTGGGAAACCATTCTCAGAGAGAGGCCTCACCCTTCCCAGTCCAGGCAGCCCTATTCCACATTGGATACTGGTTCTGTTACCATCTGTGGAAATAAATATCTATCTGTCAATATTCACAATTAGTGGAAGACGTAGGTTGCCAAAAACCACATTTGTTTAGTGTGAAAGATAAACAGAACCTTTGGGAAAGTTGTCTATTCATTGGTTCTGGAAAGTTTTCCCTCTGTGTGCATAAAATTAAGAATTTGGAATTCACAGCAGCATGACAGAGTTTACAGGAAGCTGAAAAGGACCGTGGTTGTTGTTTTGAAGGCTTGCAGCCTTAAAGGTATGCAAAATTACAGAGGACAAGAAGCCATTTTCACAACTGGATTTGCAGCATCAATTATTCACCATCTGTTTACTGAGAGCCTGGTATGTGCCCAGCACCAGGGATGGCTCCTGCCTTAGCACCGAGTGCAGCTGAAGAGAGAAAAACAGTGCCCAAGAAACAGTTTCAGAACATTTTCTGCTCTCTTGACTAGGAATACAAAAGAAGTTAAAACAAAACCCATGCACACACATAGAGAAATGAGGGTCGGCCATAGTGGGCAGAAAGGGGATTTCAGAAAGCCTTTAGATGAGTGATATTTTGCTTCTTCTTAAAAAAAAAAAAATCTGTCATATGTCTAACCGGCTAGTGCTGCTGCTGAAGAAGCTGAACATCGTCCTAGAGGGCAGCAGAACTCTTGGCATCTGATACAGGCAGTTCCCAGCCAGGTGTGTGCCAGTTGCTGGGTATGCTTGTTTGCTCTGAGCCCTGTCACCCCCCTCCAGCTGACAGCTGCTTTGTTGAAACTGCTGTTAATGCTGAAGAGGGAGCGAAAAGAAAGGAGGGCATCGTGAGGGGTCCTGCCTCTGCAGGTTGGGTCATGGAGTGGTTCTCTCTGAGGAGCCAGGCCCTTAATTCCTGATGCACTTTTAAAAATGGTCACAGTAACATCCTTTCAGTTTAGCATCAGAACCAGGTGCTAATATTATGACTACAAATAATGACTTACCTATGTTAAGTACTAATGGACCCACGGTGACTATGCTAAATGCTTTTCATGTATTTCCTAGAATCTTTACAATAATACCATAAAGAAAGTACTAAGAGTGTCCCATTTTGCAGATGAGAAACTGACATTTAGAGAATTTAGAAATCTGTCCTACGTTTCACAACTATCAGGTAGCCCATATGAAATTGCTTTTTTAGGTGTCAAGAACCAGTTACCTATTAAAAATTTCACGTAGTTCATGCTGACAATTTCTGGCAGAGCCATTGCTACCAGGTAACTCTAAGTTTGTGTGTATATGGTGATGTAAAACTCTCCATGGCTGGGCTAACTTTAAGTCAAATTTCACCAAATTAAAAAGATGACCTTCTCTGAAGTTAAAAAAAAATTGTTTGCACTTTCAGCAAAATAACTCTTTATGTTAAACTCAGGCATAGAATACTAAAGTTTATGATATCATTGTGGTTACAACAGTGTTGAACTTGCAGATTCCATGATGGTTGATTTTTGACTGCTTGAGTGTGTTGCCCTGCCTGCAGGGTGAGCTGTGAAGCTCACATAGAGATATTTGAGTTGTATTAAAATGGGTGCTTAGCCAAGGCCTAATGGGCTGTAAGAAATCAATGTGCTGTGGCAGTGTGTCTGGTGATTTCCAGCCCTCATTCTTTCATTGTTAGACCAGTGATACTCTCTAAACAAACATCTTACCAGTCCATGGATAAGTGATCCCCGTGTCCAATACATAATTCTCATGCTTAAAATTGAAAAGTAATTATAAAAACAAAATGGTCAGTGTGCCTAATATATCACTGTTCTTCCTTAGCAATTAGAACGTCTAGAATGAGTGAAGTTAGAATAAAGAAGAACATTTCTATCTTGGTTGCATGAGCAGATAGGTCTTGGACCTCTGGAAATTCGGCTCAGTCTACCAGTTTGATTGTGCCCCTGCAGCCAGGTGAGAAGCATTCTGCAGAATTTGTGGAAGAATCATACATGCTTAAGTGTTCCTTACTGTGCCTCAGTCTCCCTATTTATAAAATAAATAAAGACAGCTCTACTTCCAAGAGATTTCGTTTGTATGGCAGCTTAAAATCTTCCAGAGAAACAAGGCTGCCATTTACATTATTAATAAATAAAATTGTTCCCTAACAGAAACCAGCTCACTCAACCTGTCTGTATTTACAATTAGAGTGGTTTGTTTGTTTAACAGATCCTTAAGCCTTACTTCCAGGTACTGTTCTAAGCATTTTACATATTTTTAAAAAACCTATTACATAGATATTGTTACTATTTCCATTTTACGGATGAGGAAACTGAGACCTAGAAAGGTTAGATAACAGGCCTAAGGCCACAGGACTCTGAAAGTAAGTGAGGAAGCCGGGTTAAACCCAGGCAGCCTGGTTCATACCCTTCCTGAATGTGATAACCCTGTAGCCTGTTCCATCCCGGGCACAGGCAAGTGGCTGTTCTCACTGGGGAAGTCTGTTTTGAAAGGGTCCTTCTTCGTGTCCCTAAATGTGATGTATTTTGCACTTATTTCCTGAGGAAACTATTGCTGTTTCTGAAAGGTTCAATGGCTTTTTTACCCAGTTTGTGATGGAATTAAAAAACAGAAGGAAGGATTTTTCCAGGAGGTATCTCTGTTTCTGTAATGCAATAGCCATTAGTTCCAGTTTCTCCCCTTAGCTAGCTCTCCCCTGACATTCTCTCTCTCTCTCTCTCACACACACACACACACACACACGCACATACACACACACACACACACACACACACACACACACACACTCCTTGAGTGTTTGGATGAGGACCCTGTGGGCCCTGAGTTCCTGCCTGACAACATAAGAAGTTGGCATAGAGTCAGCCCCTTCCACTGCCTGTCAAAATTCTACTCTCTTCCTTTTAGTCTTATAAACCCATTCATCAAAGCTGTAAGACAGAAAAAAAGCAGAATTACTAGACTCCCTTAAAGAATTGGGTAATTTTTGCAACATTATCATCTTTTCCCCACTCCAGCACCTCACCATCAGAACAAACAAGCAGACCGCTTGGTTTGACTTTTCAACACTCAGCCATATTTGCAAGTAATGATTACTCTTGTTAGGAATTTCATATATTTTAAATGTGGTTTCAAAGGTCTTTTTAAAATTAATTCCTCCTTCCAGCCTTCCTCTCTCTTTTTCTCTCCTCTCTTCCCTCTCTCCTTCCCATGTGTGCCTGTGCATGCGTGTGTGTTTATATATTTTAAATGTATTCTTTGAAGACAGACTATGTTAGATTTTGTCAGTGGCACATTTCCTTGATGGCTATTTTATCAGCATGTATTTCTCAACCTTCCGTAGATACGCATTTGCCCCCAAATAGCGTTTAATGAAGAGGTCTTCGAAATAAATCTCTGAAAACAAAAGCTACTTTATTCATCATCTGCATGGAGAGCAGCCATGGAAACTCATCTGTGAAATGCATAATTAGAAACCAGAGGACTGTGTTTGTGCATTTGCCAAGGAGTGGGGAGATATCGATGATGTTAATAAAATCCTGATTTTCTGTTCCTTCTTCTCTGATCAGAATAAGAATTAGGTTACACAGAAACTAAATGACAAGAGGCAGCATAGAGAAGAAAATGCATTATTTTCTTATTGTAATATCCTTCCCATATTCTTTTCATACCGAAACATGGTGCTAAAGGTCTTTAAGATTCATATATATAAGTTATATATGAAAAGAAAGCAGAATTATATGGGGAAAATAAATATTTACTTTTCTGTAGAAAAATCTTCATATTTCTATTTTACTGTTTTTTATTTTAAAACATTTAATTGACAAAAATGTATATATTCAAGGTATACAATGTGATGATGTGATGTCTGCATACATTGTGTAATGATTACTACAATCAAATTAATCAACATATCCATCACCACTCAGTTATCATTTGTGTGTGTGTGTGTGTGTGTGAGTGTATGTATAGTAAGGACAATTGAAGTCTGCTCTCATCAAATTTCAAGTAAACAATATAGTATTATTAACTATAGTGATCATACTGTATATTAGATGCCCAGAACTTATTAATCTTATAACTAGAAGTTTGTGCCCCTTGACCAGCACCTCCTCATTCTCCCACCCCCAGCCCCTGGAAACCACCTTTCTACGCTTTGCTTCAGTTACTTCAACTTTTTAAAGATTTTTCATCTGAGATCATGTACTATTCGTCTTTACATGTCTGGCTTATTTCACTTAGCATAATGTCTTCCAGGTTCATCTATGTTGTCACAAGTGACAGGATTTCCTTCCTTTTGTGGCTGAATAATATTCCAATATATTATATATATAATATTCCATTATATATAATATTCAAATACAGTAATATTCCATTATATATGGAATACACATATATATACACTTATATTTACATACAAACACTTATATACACATATACATGTTCATTTCTTTATTCATTTATCAATGACACCTAGGCTGTTTCCACATATTAGCTAGTCTAACTAATGCTGCAATGAACATGGGGTACAGATCTCTCTTCTAAATACTGATTTCATTTTCTTTGAATGTATGCCTAGAAGTGAGGTTGCTAGATCATATGGTAGTTCTGTTTTCATTTTATGGATTTATGTAGGAACCACCATACTATTTTCATAATGATTTTTTTTCAGGACGTTTATTGTTAGTGTATAGAAACACAACTGATGTTTGTTGATGTTTGTATCCTGCAACTATACTGAATTTGTCTATTAGTTCTAACAGATTTTGGCGGCATCTTTAGAATTTTCAATATGTAAGATCATGTTATCTTCAAACAGACAATTTATCTTCCTGCCATATTTGGATGCTTTTTTACTTCTTTTCCTGCTTAATTGCTCTGGCTAGCACCTCTAGTACTATGTTGACTAGAAGTGGCAAGAGTAGGCATCTTTATCTTTTCCTTAATCATAGAGGAAAAGCTTTCAGCTTTTCAACTTTGAGTGTGATATTTACTGTGGGCTTGTCATATATGGCTTTTATTGTGTCTCATTTATTGAGTGTTTTATCATGAAAGTGTTGCATGTTGTCAATTCCTTTTCCACATCTTTTGAGATGATTGCATGATTTTATTCTTCATTCTGTTAATGTGGTGAATCATATTTATTGATTTGTGTATGTTCAACCATCCTTGCATCCCAGGGAGAAATTCCACTTGATCATGGTGTATGATCTTTTAATGTGCAACTGAATTCAGTTTACTGGTATTTTGTTGAGGATTTTGGCATCCATGTTCATTAGAAATATTGGTCTGTAATTTTCTTCCTTCTTTTGTAGTACCCTTGTCTAACTTAGGAATGAGATAAAGCTTGTTTCATAAAATGAGTTTGGAAGTGTTCCTTCCTCTTTAAATTTTAGGGATAGTTTGAGAAGGGTTGTTGTTAATTCTTCCTTAAATTCTTGATAGCCATGTTTCTGTTTTAAAACTATTGACACTTAGGATTGGCTTTTGGCGTATTGAAGACCTTGTAATCCTGATATGCTAAGCCACATTACTTAGAAGATTTATTATAATATATTCTCTTTAAACTACCAAGGTTGAGGAATGGGATTATCAAAATGTGTGGCTAATGGAAGCTATATGACTTAATAATATGAATAATCTCCTGATAAGTAAGAGAACTAAATGCTTTTCTTATAAAACTGTATTAGTATTTAGTCAGTACATTAATGTCTGGCAACACTTAAAGATGTACTGTCACTTACTTGGTTACTCTTTGACCTTTGTCAATTCGTTTAACCTTTTGGGCCTAATTTTCTTCATCTATAAAATGGAAACAAAATCATTCTACTTCATAAAGGTGGTATTAAGGAATATGTAAAACAATACATGTCAAAATATCCTATACATATGTGAGATTATTTTTTATTATCTTGCTATGGTTGAAGTGTTAGAGTCACAGTTCATAGAATTTCAGATTAATAGAATCATAACAACAGGATTTATTTTCATTGAGATTTTAAGTTAGTGAGGAAAAGGTGGGATCATAAGCTAATAGATGTCTATACATGAAGTACTATTTTCAAAATGTAAGGTTTGCAAATAATTGATTTGGCTTAGAAAACCCACATTGCTCAACCCATAATTAGAAGTTTTCATTCATCTTGCTTTAGAAGCCATCTTTCCACCACAGCATATTTCATGCTGTGTTTCTGGCAAAGATTTCATGACTCAATTTGGAGACATTTGAAGATTCACAAAGCCCAATAGTATTTTAAAGATCCTGAGAATCTTAAGGAAGGAACCTGAAACGAATATTTCCCTCACTTACTTGACGTGAAAATCCTTTTAAAGAGACCATCTATTAACATTCTTTGGGTCTAATATCCCATGCCACCTCAAGTTCATGAGCTCTGGAGGTGGACTGCCCTTGTTCAGATCTCCATTGTGTGACCTTGGGCTAATTACTTAACTCTCTAAACCTCAACACTCTCATCTGTAAAAGGGGGGCAATGATATTTATCTCATCAGCTTGTTAAATAAGGTAATATATTTTAATACATGTTGTTTAATGGGACAGTGTATGTAAATTATGAAATAACATATTTTAAGATAGGTCAAACCCTGACTGTAGTGGGAATGGGAGGTGGGAGCAGGCTGGAAGCACTTGTGGGCGAGTGGTCTTCTCTGGCCTTTAACTCCCCAGTGAAGGTGACAACAGGGCCTCTTCATAATCGAGTTTCCCCTTACTGTAAAGCATGGGTCCTTGTTCTTCCCCAAGGCAGTATTCCCTCCTGTTCTTAGTCTCTGAACTTAGGGTCACCTATTCAAATGTGTGCATGGGCCAGGCAGGGGACGCAAACATGTTAAGGGGCCCAGGGTGAAGGGCAGGCGGAAGTGGTATGGGTCGTGGGCAGCAGGGCATTGCCAACCTCTTCTCTACAGGACCACGCTGTGGCTTCCTGGAAGTCCAAGGCCAATCTGCCTTGACTTTTATTTTTTAAAGGGTAAGTTAGAAATCTGGAAGATGTTAACTTTCCTGATTTTCCTGTAGACAAATTGTTCAGAGTAAAACACAAAGCAGCACACTGCTTGGCCCATGAGCTGTCAGTTTTGCAGTGTCTGTGTATAAAAGCAAAGTCCTAGGGACCTCTGCTAATGAGCTCCTGGCAGCTGCCCTCTCCTTCCCCTGCCAGCTTGCTCACCTTTTAGCTTTGCTCTGACCTCTGCCCTTTTGCCTTGCTAAAAGAAAGAAAATCCATGTCTTCTGTTCAACCAATGGGTTCCACTGGTTCTGCCTACTGGGCCTCTCTTTCCATCACAGGACTCTTTCTCCAAGTGCTTCCTAACCAGTAATCACTGTTTATTTCATTGTCCACCAGGCTCCAGACTTGCTAGGTTCTTTCGCGTGCAGTTCTTTGTGGGGATCCAGCTGCCTCATCTGTGATCCCCAGGCAGCCTGACATTACAGCCTTCAGTTAGCCTGACATTACAGCCTTCAGTTAGCCTGACATTACAGCCTTCAGTTCTGTTTTCATCCTAAGGCCATGCCTGCCTGTTTCTCTACGCCTTTCTCCATATTCACGTCATCGCCATAGGCGATCAGCTCTTTGGAACTGTTTTCCAGGAATTAGTACTCTATGAGAGGGAACCTTTCCTGATAGTCTTTCTTGACAGTTTTAGGTTAGTCCTTACTATGTTGCTCCTTTAGACTTAGACAACTGGCCCTCCACGTCCCAGCTCCACGGTGATGGGTGTGTTTCTCCACTTCTCAAGGAACTGCATCTCAGATACCTTTATAATCCCAAGGCCTGTCACACAGCCTCGTCTGTAGGGAGGGGTGGTAAAAGCCAGGGAGCTAGAGCCAGCTCCCCTTCTCCCAGGTCCACCAGCCCCAGTTCGGCTGCTTCCTAACTTAACCCTGGGCAAGTTTCTTAGCCTCGCTGTGCCTCGGTCACCTCAGCTCTGATGAGAGGTTGGTGTGAGGATTAACAGAAAGCCCCAAGACAGCACTTGGCAGGTAGCTAGAGCTGCATAAATATTGACCCTTAGTGGTAAAATTAGTATTCATGTGGCAGTTTTGCAGTACATGCTTATCAGAGGACAGAGCTCAGAAAACTAGTTTGTCTTTGGCAGTAATCTTCTCTTGAACAATGTAAGAATCATATTTTATTTTGAAGACAGCAAGAACCCCGTAGCTTCGCTTTGGCAGTGCCGTGTTTTTCAGAGCCTGCTCGATTTGCACACTGAGTGCAGCTACCTCTGCAGATGCGCTGTAATGCAGCAGCCTCACTGCAGCGAGTCCTTAAGTGTTGGATGAAGCACGTTGCAACCTGCCGTATCTGGGAACGCCAGTGGTATCCTGCTAAGAGTCTGGATGCTGAGATTGGACACAGATAAGGAGCAAAATAGCTTATGAAAATAAATGCTGAATATATAACCTTTTGGTAAATCATTTCCAAGTAGATATTTTATTTTTCTCTATTTTATGGATAAGTATGTGTCAACTAGCTTTTTGTGCATAGATGCAGAGCACATTAAAAAACTGAATATTCCATACATATAAATGAGCCAGTCTATTCTAGTGATTAGAAGCATAAACTTGGGTGCCGAGCAGAGAGCGTTCCCATCCCCAGCTCCACCCTGCATCGCGATGTGACTGCACAGTCACTTAACTGCAAGTTACAGTTTCTCCATCTATAAATTGAGAAACCAATATAGGACTTAACTCCTAAGGTGGTTTTTGAAGATTATATATCAAAATGTATGTAAGGTCCTCAGTTCAGTACCTGACATACTCTAAGTGCTCAGTAATGTTAGGTAATATATTTGAAGGTGATGGTGCTACCGGCCTGGATCTCAGTGCAGGCACATGTGATAGTGAAGAATGTTCATAGATGACCAGTGGCCTTTTATTGAGTGAGAGAAACACATGGCATGAGGCTGGAGCAGTGCTTCCCCATGCTCCGTATGTGTCCAGGTTCTCTGTGGAGCTTTTAGAGGTGACCGATGCCCAGCACTATTCCTGGAGATGTATATTCACTTGCCTAGAGTCTCAGGCACCCAGCCAGCCTGGTTGAGAGCCCTTCGGCTCCAGCACAGTGCTCCACAGTTACTGAGGTCGTGGCCACCAGCTGTACCTTGGTGTCGTCTAGCACAGAGGTGTTCGTTGTTTGAGGAGAGACAGGCTGGGAATCTGAGCATTCATTCAGATCCGTCCCCATCTCTGAGAAAAAGATTCCCAGCGTAGCATCTGTTGATATGGATTTGAGTAGGAAATGGGCCTCATGCACTATTCACATTCCTCTTTTACCCCTCAATCCCATATGTGCAGTCCTCATCCCAGTAGACTTTATGTTAGTCAGTAGAAGTACAGCTTTGTACATTGTACTGAAGCTGGCCAGCACTTTAAGTTTTTGAGGGAAGACATATTTTGCTCCACTTTTGCATTTGGTCTATCATGTCTTATGTTATAAACATTTCTAGGCCTTTTCCTTTCTCTAAATTTCAAACTCCTCTTGAAGAATGCCTGTGTCTTACTTATTTTAAATTTCCTAACAGCTCATTGCTTTGCACATTGTAAGCTTAGAGTGAAATTCCTGGGAAATGGATTAACCATGAGAAATTACTAAGCAGTCATGGAGATGAGCTGTGAGAAGGTATTCTGGTGATATGGTGTAAATTATCCATATCAATCACATATAAAAAACACGTCGATCTAAGAAAATAAGTATGAGTGCAACATTATACTTTCACAACAAACCCAGACTTCTGTTTATTGGACCTTCAGGAATGGACAAGGGAATCTTTTGGTATTAATGCCATTAAATCTTGGGTAAGAAAACCCTACCATTTCATCATTTTTGACAAAGTTATAAATTAATTTCCTGGAACTTAGAGAAAAGAATACCATACTTAAATGAAGTTCAGATATCTGAGAGTCACACTAAGGCCAAGTAACAAACAGCAGGAACAAAGGAAAACACTAGAACCAAGTGCTCCTAGACGAGGCGGTCAGCTTTCTGTATTTGAGAGTTGATTGAATATGAGAAGAAATCTTATGTCCCCTCCACAACTTACATCAGCTTCTCTGAGCACACCTGTGACCACCCTGTTGGATTCTGTGGGGAAGATCACAGAAACACAAGACATGACTTCTGCTCTCACGAGGTTTGCCTCTGGCCTGAACGCCTCCTCGAGCTATAGGCAATCCAGGTGCCTGCTGACATGTCCACTCAGATGTTGTGTTTCACATTCGACATACTAAACCTCGTTCATCCATACCATGGCATGTGGAGCTTGAAGGAGCCTCAGCTTTACCTCCCAGCGTTTGCTGATGGAATATTGTTGCCAGACCCATTTCTTCTTGCCCCGAGGATCCTATCCCTTTCCACTCCTGCCATTATCCAATCATCAATTCACATAGCCCCTCACTCTACGATCCTCCCAACAGATCATGATTGCGCCTTGGATTCCCATAGTACTGTGTTTGTACTTCATTCCTTAAATTGGTGTAACCGATGTTTAAATTAAATATTTAAATTAATTTAACCCATACTTACTTCCCCATCACCTGGTACATTTCTTGTGGAAAAGAGTATCTTACTAATCTTGGGTGCCTTTCGTGTTTCTTCGCACATGGTGTTCTATACATATCTGTTGAATGAATGAGTGAAGAGAAAAGGAAGACTGTCTAAGGTGGGTCAATTGATGCCGAAGTGTTTGCAGACAATACATTTGGTAGATGCTCATATTTTTATATTGCTACTGCTCTAGCCTTTTAAAAGATGCCATATTTGGCCGGGCGTGGTGGCTCATGCCTGTAAGCCCAGCACTTTGGGAGACCAAGGTGGGAAGACTGCTTGAGCTCAGGAATTTGAGATCAGCCTGGGCAACATGGGAAAACTCCATCTCCACAAAAAAATTCAAAAATTAGCCACACATAGTGGTGTATGCTTGTAGTCCCAGCTACTTAGGAGACTGAGATCAGGGAATCACTTGAGCCCAGGAGGTGGAGGCTGCAGTGAGCCGTGATTACACCACTGTACTCCAGCCTGTGTGACACAGTGAGACCTCATCTCCAAAAAACCAGGAAACAAACAAACAAACAAACAAAAAACCACAAGAAAAAAAAACAAATCTGCCATATTTACCCTGATTGGTTTAAATCTTTAAGAGATACAGCCTCTACCATCACTTGTAATATTTTAAATCCCTTGAAAACCGTGGTGTGATCGATCTTACAATGGAAAATTCACCAACCTGCCAACCCTGGAATAGACAGAGCCTCAGCCCCAGGCCCTTTCTTTGTTTATTGGATTTATCTAGTGCCTTTGCTTTAGAGCTGAGGGGACATATGCTATTCACCTGGAGAGATCCCGTATTTCGAAACAACCAGTAGCCAGTAAGAATGGGGAAGACAGCAGACACTGCCTCTGATGTTGACATATCCTGCTTTGTCTCCCCTCGCTTTCCCTTAGGAAAGAAATGTTTCATATTCACAGCACAGTCAGTACTCCTTGCCTGCCACCAGGCCCGGAGCAAGAGAAGCCCGGAAAGGAGGACCTCACAGGTACCTAGGCCTCTCGAAGTCACAGCTGGTGGCGTGAGGGACCGACCATCCATCACACCGGGCCACACAGCACCGGGTCGCAGCCTGCTCGTGGCCCCGCCTCTTAAGGCGATGAGTTCTTCTTCTCTCTCTGCCTCATCTCACAAATCTCCCCTCTGGCCCTCACCCTCCTCCCATCTCTGCTTTCTGCCTTATCTCCTTGTCACAGTACTAGAAAGGGTGAGCCGACCAAAGCCATCCTGAGCACTACCGTGGTTCTGGTTCATTAGCAGCACGCAGAACAAGTAAGGAGGGGTGGACAGAACAGACAGGATCCTGCCGACCGTGAGTGAGTAACAAGCATATCCATGCAAGGTTTTCCAGCTCACGCGAAGCCGTGTCTCTTGGAAGCCTACCCCTATAGCTCCTGCATGAAGAAATGCACCTCCCGCCCCTCAGCCTCTGCTGGCACCTTTCCCAACACAGAGGTGCTCCGCCGTACCCAGCAAACAGTTATCTTCACAATGCAAGGACAAAGTGATACCTGTAAGAGATGGTGCAGCAGAGAAAGCTAGAGAAAATGTTGCAGAGAAACCCCTCTAACTGAAATGACGAGCCAGTAGTCGTCTTTTTATGCCCATCCTCTTCAACCTCCCTCTCCACAAAAATAAATAAATTAAAGAAATTCAGCACCTGTGGAAAACTCTGCCAAGAGGAAATGACCTCCTGTGTGGTTTGTCAGATTCAGGTTCTTCACACTTTCCTTGGGAACAAAGGCTGTCTGCGTATCACCTGTCACGTGAGGACAATGGTGAGGCTCTGCAAGCCGTCTTACCTGCCACGTGAGGACAATGGTGAGGCTCTGCAAGCCGTCTCACCTGTCACGTGAGGACAATGGTGAAGCTCTGCAAGCCGTCTCACCTGCCACGTGAGGACAATGGTGAGGATCTGCAAGCCGTCTCACCTGTCACGTGAGGACAATGGTGAGGATCTGCAAGCCGTCTTACCTGTCACGTGAGGACAATGGTGAGGCTCTGCAAGCCGTCTTACCTGCCACGTGAGGACAATGGTGAGGCTCTGCAAGCCGTCTTACCTGCCACGTGAGGACAATGGCGAGGCTCTGCAAGCCGTCTTACCTGCCACGTGAGGACAATGGCGAGGCTCTGCAAACCGTCTTACCTGCCACGTGAGGACAATGGCGAGGCTCTGCAAACCGTCTTACCTGTCACGTGAGGACAATGGCGAGGCTCTGCAAACCGTCTTACCTGTCACGTGAGGACAATGGCGAGGCTCTGCAAACCGTCTTACCTGTCACGTGAGGACAATGGCGAGGCTCTGCAAACCGTCTTACCTGTCACGTGAGGACAATGGCGAGGCTCTGCAAACCGTCTTACCTGTCACGTGAGGACAATGGCGAGGCTCTGCAAACCGTCTTACCTGTCACGTGAGGACAATGGCGAGGCTCTGCAAACCGTCTTACCTGTCACGTGAGGACAGTGGCGAGGCTCTGCAAGCCGTCTCACCTGTCACGTGAGGACAGTGGCGAGGCTCTGCAAGCCGTCTCACCTGCCACGTGAGGACAGTGGCGAGGCTCTGCAAGCCGTCTCACCTGCCACGTGAGGACAGTGGTGAGGCTCTGCAAGCCACTTTGAATCCTTGGGTTATTTGGGGAGGAAGTTATTGAAAAAAAACAGCCTGTGGGAAAATGTTTGATTCTATTTTATTCAGGCTCAGGCTGAATTTTTTATGGCATTTCAGAACAGTGGAGAAGCCTTGGGGACAGGAGGACAGTGGGAGGGTCCTGTGCCAGAGTACAGGGCTGTGTTTTCTGGCTCATTTCTATTGCTCAAACACAATTAATGATGGCCCCACAGGGTAGCAGGTGGCTGGACACACAGCAGCTAAATCCCTGGCTAAGGATCTGTGAAAGGAGTATTTCCATGTGGCAGGCATGGGAACAGGCCCCTCCAGTCCTGCTCCGTACTCCTTCACCCTTCCTGACATTCATTCCGAGGTCCCTCACGTGGCTGGAGTTCTCTTCGGACGTGCTGAGTAATGTTTGAGAGTGGAAGGGAAAGAAACTTGAAGGCATGTAGGCCTAGGATCTTTTCTTTGCAGGGATGGAGATCCTTCAGTGTAGGGCACAGTACTTGGACAGTGTTTTCCTGTTGAGTATTACGAGAGGAGAGTTGGTACCATTGAAGTTTCCCTCAGTGAGCAGAGGATTCGTGCCTGAGGCACCTGTGTTATTCCCTGAGCAACTTATCAACAGCCTTGTTCCTGCAGTTCTTTGTTTACATTTATGTTGTGAATTGGTTTTTCTGTGTTTTCTTTCTGGACTTTATTAGAATCTGGTGTGATAACAGGGATAGAGACCAAAGTCTTCTTGATAAATTTGTTTCTCCCTTCCTTCTTTGCCTGATATCAGTGAGGTCCAGGCAGGAGACAGAAACCATGCCATTTGTTTGGTTTTTGATACAGAGAATTTAACCTAAAGACGTGTTAGCCTTTGAGGGAGGCAATTAAGAAGTCAAGAGGAGAATGTGGAGGTGTCGTGGAGGTAGATGGCAGAAAGCATCTCCCCACTCTGGGGCTGAGGGAACAATGGAAGAGGCTGGAATTAATGAAACTTAAAACCTCAGTGGAGGGTCCTTCAGAGCTAAGGCTCAGACCCCTAAAGAGGAGGACAAGCCAAGCAGGTGTCCCTGAGCTCAGAGGAGGGACCCGTGGGGCTGGGACCCACCTCCACGGAGAGGGGCTGTCCTGGCAGCTCTGAGGGAGGGGTTCGATGAGGCTGATGATGTGATGTTGGGAAAACTGTGATGTGCATGAAGCCTCTGCTCCTGATTGCCAGTGTGTAGGAGCCGTGTTGCTGAGCCTCTGACAGGAACAGGAAGCCAGCAGAATGGAGCCAGCCCCTTCTCCTCTGTCCGGCCAGCGGCCTTCCTCCAGGGCCAACTGGAGGAGCTCCCCAGGGAGCCTGGGAAGGCTGGCCAAGCTGAAGTGCAGTTTGCAGAGCCCAGCCCAGTCTCCCACAGCAGAGTGCAGGAATCGGGTTTGGAGCTGAGAGGCCACACCTTAATTACTGCTTTGTTAGCCCAAGAGCAAAGCCAAAGGCCCCTTCTGTCTTGTAACTTTGAGCCCTGCACTTTCTCTTGTTGTTTCTTCCTCTCTAGCGCTGAGTTTGACCCTTTAGCTCTTCAGAACGAGGGAGAAAGTGTGATCCCTGCCCTTAACACTTGCCATCAGGTGACACAAACAGAAATGTCAACTCTTCCCCAGGTTACAGACTGGGATGGTCATTGCCACAGCTTGAGGATGTGGAAGAAGCAGATAGATGTGAACTAAACTGTAGTTGGCCATGAATGGAAGAGCAATAAAATAATAAACACATCTGTATTTACTGTATGCTTTACCAATACCGACACCTTTAATCCTCACTGGCAACACCATGACAGATGACTGCAATGATCCCCCTTTTGTAGATGGGACATTGGGCGATTAAGGAAACACCAAAGATCACAAAAGCTAGCAAGTAGCAGAGCTGAGTTGTAGCAGCTGAGTGCCCTCCCCCTTAGACTTCGTTTGAAGATGAGATAAAGTAACAGTGCCTGGCAAGAGAAAGGGGATACTTAATTATACCTTACCTTGTATGGAGTTTTGTAATTTATAAGGGTTTTAAATATGTTACCCCATTTAATTTTCATAATAATTCGATGAGGTAAGGATGTTAATCTTATTTTGTAGGAGTCTACTGAAGCTAAAATAGGAATAGAGATGGTCTCTAAGAGACAGGAGAGGCGCCACCACCATTATACGTTCAGTATATTCAGGAAGGCCATCAGGAAGAGGTGATGCTTTGTTGGGTGTGCTGTGATTTATGGCTGAACAGGAGATTTGGGAGTCACACACACGATAGTTTTTGGAGAAAAGAAGACATCCCTAAATTTGGTTTCCTGGCTAATGCTGTGTACGGAACCATTATCATTCATTTTGCATAAGGGAAATTAATCATTAAAGGGCTTAGAATGTTAGCTATTAATTGATGGTTTTGCTTGTTCATAACCTCTGCGACATTGCATAGAGTTTATTTGATGGAACACTGAAAAGCTACTTTTCCAGATATCAAATAGTTAATATTCTTAAACCAGCAAGAAGCCCATGGTCATTTTGAGAAACAGGAATAGTGATTTGAGTGGAGGTGAGATATGAGGTAGCCTGCAAGTCGGATGTGAATGCCCCTGCGAGCTTCTCTTCTGGCCTCTGGTAACCAGTGGAATCCAAAATTTGGGTTGCACTTGGTCCTTTCTGTTTACAATGTAGGAAGGACAAGCTCACTTACAATCTTTGTCAGGTTTCCCCTGCCTAACGTGGTTAAATCCAGCATGTCTCAGAGGTACTTGACAATGGCCCAGGGTTTTCACGGTCCCCCTCATGACACGCTGTGGGACAGTTTTGGTCAGATGACACGCTGTGGGACAGTTTTGGTCAGTGTGAGGTGCTGAGCACCCACTTTTGCAGATGAGGAAACCTGGATGCAGAAAGCTGACAGTTTGTGCCTGGTGCAGGGAGAAGCAGGCCCGGCCCTGGCACTGCTGCCCTAGACTGTAAGCAGCTGCTCCAGAAAGCACTCAGTACCTTCTTCTTCTCCATGCTAAGTTTGGCATTTGACCCAACAGATGGCCAACAACTTGTAAATATTCACCCATGTTTTGTTATTTGAATGAACTGATCATACTGAGACTTGTACTTGCTGGATGGAAGGTGTGGCTGTCTCTGGGAAGGGGAGAGTGACCTGACCCCTTGAGGGCTTTGAGCCATGTTTGCCGAGATGGCTGGGTCTGCTTCTGCTCCTGGTGCACAGCGCCACATTTTCCACTTGCCACGTCTAAAATTCCCTTTTCCCCTCTGGCCTATGAGCTCTTGGGAAGCAGGGAGGAAGTCTGAGTGGCTGAAGCAGCCATCGCAGGCAAGACACATCGCAGCGCCTGACGTTCTTTCTCTGGGCTGATGTTTGAGTTCTGCAGGCCACCGCCAGAGCCCAGAGCCGGCCATTTCTCCAGCAGCACTCCGTATTCACATCACTCTGCTAACCAAGGCATCACAGCGGCCCCCTGTGAACTTTGGTGTAGACTTTGTTGAACTCATTTGAATTTGGTACGAAAGAAAATAACATTTCACATTTCCCCCTAATGTGGAGAAATTGAACTCATTGTCTTTTTTGTTGAAGTACACTCTAATATTAACAGGTGGGATTTTATTTTAAATATAGAAAAGCCAATTTTTAAAAACATGCAAATACATAAACTGTAGCCAATATTTCCTTCCATTACATAATTTCTCTAGGTAATGACTAACATTGATATCCTTTTCCTTTAATTTTCTTTTCTAGTACTTGATATTTAGAAAATATATGCTATGTTTAAATTATACAGCATAATAATACAGTAGCTACCCATGAAGCAACCACCCGACCTGTGATAAATCTCACCAGTCCCTGGGGTCACCATGAGTTTTCTTCTCCATCCTGTCTCCCTGCCACCCCTTTCCTTGCCCAGAGCAACTATGATATTTTCTCTTAAAAATTTAGGTGAAAGGTGGGGCAAGAAGGCTCACGCCTGTAATCCTAGCACTTCAGGAAGCCAAGGTGGGAGGATTGCTTGAGGCCAAAAGTTCAAGATGAGGCAAGGCAGCATAGTGAGACCCCGTCTCTGCAAAAATAATTAGTCAGGCATGGTGGTACCTGCCTGTAGTTCCTGCTACTCTGGAGGCTGAGGCTGTAGGATCACTTGAGCCCAGCAAGTCAAGGCTGCAGTGAGCTATGACTGTACCACTGCACGCCAGCCTGGACGACAGAGGGAGACCTTGTCTCCAAAATAAATAAATAAATAAATGAGTAAGTAAATAAATAAATAAGTGGTCATGTTTAGCTTTTTTGTCTTCTCTCCATTTCTACCCTGTAATTGAGAGTTGATGTGAGACTGTTTTCTGGAAGTATCAATCAATAAATGTTTTCAGAAGTCATCAACTCAACATAGCCACTTTCCCTGGGTATTTCTGTCACCAAAAGGAATAGAGAACAATGCTTCCAACACAGGCATAGGATGAATGTCTACTGGGGGACTGGGGTCACTGCAGAGAAACAACAGAAACAGTGTTCATTCTTTGGCACTGTGGAGGTCAGGAAGAAATCTAAAACATGTAGTATCAAAGCATCTGGCCCCAAAGGACCACTAGACCAGGGCATAGGGTTAGGGGCAGGGTGAGGAAGAAAGGAGGAAGGTCAGATTCAAGGGGGTCCAGTCTATAAAAGGCCTTCCTTCTGTGAGATTTGGAAGTTTGACATTTACTCCAATTTTGAACAAGTCATTGGAAATCAACGTCTTAAGTTCTTTGGGTTCATTTTGATTTGTTTCTTTTCCTCTATACACTGCAACAGTCAGAAGGCCAGCTCTGTGTGGATTCAGGCAAATTCAAGTGACTTCGCTAGCTGGGCTTCAGTTTTACCTTGCAGCATATGTAGTCCCTGTCAGAATGAGGGCCTTGCAGAGACTGAGATGTTGTAAAATTAACAAGAAACTGTGAGCCAGCTCTGAGAGTTCATCCTCTTAGTATATTTGAGGTTAAATTCAAGGTTGGGGTTCACAAACCTAGCTCCCATTATGTGTGTTTTCACCTAGCATCTCCACTCATTTTAAATGAGGCAAATGGAAGGCTTATATCTGTCTCACAGTAAGCATGATTAACTGGGAGAAATTATAATCAAAACCGTACGTGACGTTCACTTAAAGTATGTGATGGTGCAAGACCATGACGATACAGAAAAGAAATGGAATGGAAGATCTATACAGATGGGCAAACCTCCTGCAAATATTTTACCTCTGAGAGGAAAAATAGAGTGTGACAGTAATGTCGCCTCCAGAAAGACTAGTTATTTAACCGAAAGAAAAAAATGAATCTAAAAGTTGAAGTGTTTGATAAGTTCTGAAGATGAGCTAGAGAGGCAGAATAGAAAAGAGAAGTTCCCTGTATTTCTTCTATCAATATATTTATTCGTTTTTTGTTTTCATAAAAATGTTTGCAAGATTAATTTACATGCTATACAATTCACCCATTTAAGGTCTGTAATTCAGTGGTGTTTTTCAGGATATTCACAGATGTGTGATCTCCACAGTCGATTTTAGAACATTTTCATCACCCCACAAGATACTGTACTTTTGGCATTTTTATTCTGTATAAAATACCTGGCCAGATGTTCAAAGGCAGTGAAATGGTATGAACTCTGGGCTGAGGCCTCCACCTCCTCTGCAAGTCCTTCCCTAACCAGAGGCACATGCGATATTTTATTTAACAAAGATTTCTGAGGCTTGCTGCTTTGTGTGTGTGTGTGTGTGTGTGTGTGTGTGTGTGTGTGTGTGTGTGTGTGAAAAACCACTAAGTTCAGGCAGGGGCCTTGAAACCTTGCTCCAGACCCTAAGTCCCCATGAACCATGAAGATTTTGGAGCCACATGCAGTACAAATAGGCTCTTACTCTCCTGTCTAACTAGAGTAGCACACTGTAGCTCCGTTTTCCAAATGCATGATCTGTTTAAGTAAAGCATTCTAGAGCTTTAAGGCAAATATGAAAGGGTTCAAAAAGACTTAAAACTCTGTTTCTGTCCTCAAGGAATTGACTAGATAGTTGGGAGACCATAATATTGAAACATCAAAAGTTAATTGAATACAAGGTTACCATAATGATTGTTCCATATGATTTCATTATGGAAATACAGAAATTCTGTCAAAAGTTAAGTACAAATATGGGAAACAGTACAATGTAGAGGGATGTTTAGAACTTGGTGAGTCTCGTGTGGTTTCTTAGTGAAGTAACAGAACAAAAGTTGCCTGAGTGGGAACTGTGCCTAACTCTGGCCAACACAGTATGCTCCTGGTACTCAAGTGAAATTGAGTAAGAATAAAAACAAAATATTGGAACAAAGTGAGAAAATCTGTAAATATCAAAGCAGCATGAAATCATAAGTTAAAACAACCTGAATTCATAAAATACCAAACTCACCAGCCAAATTTGATAAGCAGTTTTTATTAAAAAATGAATAGATGGAATTAAAAGTAAGGGCCATCAAACATTTAGATGTAAAATGAAGTAACTGATAGTGCATGCTGTTTTTTATAGGTAAAGCTGATTTTTAAGTTAATTTAGATAAGAACACAATCTCATGGGCTATAAACAGACTAGAAGTGCTTATGACTCAAGATAATTAATCTAAAAGCTAAATTAATCATTTGGAAAGGAAATGTCATGGAAGGCACCATAGGGATAAATGTTGGATTTGGTCTTATTTACATAATTGTTAATTAGGCTGAATAGACTACTTCTGGAAACAGTAGTAGAAACTTGAACTAAATGTTTGTGTCCCCCCCAAATTCATACTTTGAGATCCAACCACCAGGGTATTAGGAAGTGGGGCTTTAGAGAGGTAATTAGGTCATGAGAGTGGGTCTCTCAGGAATGGGATTAGTGCCATTAGAGGAAGAGCCAGCAGGGGCTTGCAGCTCTCTCTCCCCCGCCATGTGAAGATGCAGCAAGAAACCGGCTATCTCTAAACCAGGAAGAGGGCCTTCAAGCACCCAACCATGCTGGTACCCTGTGGCCTCCAGAACAGTGAGAAGTAAATGTCTGTTGTTGTTCAAGCCACCAAGTCTGTGGTATTTTTGTTACAGCAGCCCGAGCTACAGCAGAGCCCTTAGTTTTAAATGGGAGGCCTTGGGGCCGGGCTCGGTGGTTCATGCCTGTAATCCCAGCATTTTGGGAGGCTGAGGCAGGTGGATCACCTGAGGTCGGGAGTTCGAGACCAGCCTGACCAACATGGAGAAACCCTGTCTCTACTAAAAATACAAAAAAAATTAGCCAGGCATGGTGGCGGGCACCTGTAACCTCAGCTACTTGGGAGGCTGAGGCAGGAGAATCACTTTAACTTGGGAAGTGGAGGTTTTAGTGAGCCCAGATCGCACCATTGCACTCCAGTCTGGGCAACAAGAGTGAAACTCTATCACAAAAAAAACAAAGGAGGGGTGGTGAGGAGGCCTCAAAGTACGGGGGTTAACAGCACAGCCTGCCCTTAGTAGACCTACATTTGACCTTGGCTCTGCCACTTACTGGCTGTTGGACCTTAGACAGCTTAGTTAAGGTCTCTAAGTCTCAGTGTCCTTGTGGACACATGGAGTGGTAATGGTGGCTATCTCGTGGGGTTGTGCTGTGTGTTAATGAGATGATGCCATGAAGTGGCTGGCACAGCCTCTGGCACACAGCACCCCACAAACAGCACTGGTAATCATATCATCACAACCAGAATCAGGGGATGTGTGTTCTGATCTAGAAAGAGAACAAGTGCCAAAGAAGCTGCAAAGTGGTCCTTTAACTAAACGTGGCCATGGTTCGAAGCTGACTGAAAGTCACCTTGGCAATGTCATAACTGTGGAGAACTTGTGGAGAAAACAGAGACCCTCCCCTGTTTGACACTCTTTCCAAATAATTTCTGAGCTGAGAAAGAAAACCAAAAAACATAGTAACTTAGCCTAAAGGGAAGGAAACCAGAGAATGACTTAATAATGATTGACTAGCATGGAAAAATTTGCAGATGGAGAATGATAATATTACCCTGGTTCAGTAACATTAAAAAGGAGAAGAGAGTTTTAAGGTAAGGTGAAGATTTTGGTGCAGAAAGAAACTTTACTGAAATAAGGGTGCCGCGGTACTGGGTTGTATTAACTGACAATGTGTTATTAGCTTTCTTGAGAATGTTTATGAACAGATTCATGGGAGCTGAAGAATTTTTATTCAATCACGGAATGATAAAAGGGAACCTCCAGCCAGGAGCAGTGGCTCACACCTGTAATCCCAGCACTTTGGGAGGCCAGGGTGGGTGGATCATGAGGTCAAGAGATCGAGACCATCCTGACCAGCATGGCAAAACCCCATCTCTACTAAAAATACAAAAATTAGCTGAGCGTGGTGGTGGCCACCTATAGTCCCAGCTACTTGGGAGGCTGAGGCAGGAAAATTGCTTGAACTCAGGAGGCGGAGGTTACAGTGAGCCGAGATCAAGCCACTGCACTCCAACCTGACAACAGAACGAGACTCCGTCTCAAAAAAAAAAGAAAAAGGAACCTCCCAGGATTTTAACCTTGGAAGGTGCATGGAGACATTTGTATTTCAGATATGGGGGCTAGGCCCAGAGCAGAGGACAGTTAGGATGGAGTAGCATTGTTAAACCAGAATCCCACTTTTTCCCCTTCTCCTCCCCAGTCCCTTTTGGCAAGCTTATAATTTATAACGGGGTCATGGACAACTGTGAAACTTGTGTATCTGTTGAACTCTCCAAATCAGTGTTTTGTCCAGAACATTATGACGTCTGTGCTTTGTGAATGTTCTTTCGTATCATCTTCACCACGGTATGCTGCCACAGGTGCTGTCTCCATTTTATACATGAAAAACCGAGGCATATTGGCCTCAGTCATGTGTCAAGCCCACGGCACACCAGTCGGGGCCAAGGCCTGACCGATTTCGGCTGGTAAAGATACAAGGGGCCACTCTATTTTTTATCGTTTTATTTTTTGACACGGGGTCTCGCTCTGTCACCCAGGCTGTAGTGCAGTGGCACAATCTTGGCTCACTGCGACCTCTGCTTCCTGGGCTCAAACAATCCTCTAACCTCAGCCTCCCAAGAAGCTGGGACTACAGGCATGGACCAACACGCCCAGTTAATTTTTGTATTTCCTTGTTAAAATGGTTTTTACCATGTTGGCCAGGCTAGGAGCCTCTATAGATTTAGACAGCTTATTACTTATATAGACGCAGAAGGAAGAGTAGCCAAAGGTACCAGCTCCCACACATCACAAAAGGAGGATCCTGAAACAAAGGGAGGGTATGTTAGTTTAGCACGGCGGTCATAAACAGGTACCACAGCCAGGGTGGCTTAAACAACAGAAACTTATTGTCTCTCGGTTCTGGAGGCTGGAAGTCTAAGATCAAGGTGTCGGCAGGGTTGATTCCTTCTGAGGATCTGTTTTGTGCCTCCTTCACCTCCAGTGGTTTGCTGGAAAGGTATGGCATTGCTGGGCTTGCAGGAGCATTTTCCCAGCTTCTGGCTTCATCTGCATTGGTGTGCTTCCTGTCTGTGTGCCTGTGTCCAGATCTCCCCCGTTTGATAAGGATACCAGTCATATTGCATTAGGGTCTGCTCCAATGATTTCATTTTAAATGTATTACCTCTGTAAAGATCTTGTCTCCAAGTAAGCTCGTATTCTGAGGTACTGGGGTTTAAGACTCCCACATACCTATTTTTTGGGGGGAACACAAGTCAATCCGTAATAGAGCAGGTGATTACAATGCCAGCTGTGACATAGCCCATTGCAGAGAAGCCAGTTAAAGGCTGCAGCTAAGACGTTTTATATTCTATGGTACTATTCCAAGGAGGGGAGCCAGAAAGCCTCATACCCCTTCAGAACCTGGAAGGTGAGGAGAGACTGCCTCATGACAGCCTCCCAGGGAAGTAGGGAGATGGGCAGGATATGGCTCCTGGTAGCTCCTTGAAGGCCTGGAACACCAGAGGATCACAAGGCATTTATCCTTTCAAGACACAGATGAGCTGTGGTTCAAGTCTTTGTTTGGTGGCTTATGCAGCTATGTGCAAGGTTGCCAGGGGCCCCGACAGAGCCGTTCCTCTGTCATCGGTCATAGGACAGGGGCAGATTCTAAGCCAGGTCTGCCACACTCCCATCTACACTCCTTGAGGTTTGCTGTTTCCCTGGACACCAATTCTTATGTCGACTGGTTGCTGACGTTTTTGTTGATGTCTTGGAGTCATAGGTCAGTTTCCCCCAGAAAGTAAACTCTGAGGCACAGATGAACATGCCAGAAGCTCATTAGCAGGTGCTCGCAGGATCAACACCTGTGGAAAGGCAGGGGTGGCAGCAGGAATGGGTAGGGGAGGAGGTGGGCTGCCGTGCACTCACTACCAGGCCCTCAACTGACCCCAGGCAGCTCTGAAACTACGGAATTGTCTGAGCTGCAGGGAAGGGTTTCTCTTCCAGCCCATAAAAGGCAGACTTTTTTTATTGACATAAATATGCTGCATTCCAAGTAGTTACCACAAGACAAACAATGATTGCCTTCATGTATGATTTTATCATTAAGTATATATTCTTAACAGTATCAAGGTGTATGTACATACATGTATATATCATGTTAGTAAAGTATGATTTTGGTATTTTTTAACTCACTTAAGACAGTCATCACAGCTGTCTATATTTGAACTGCATGACACAATTTTGAGTCTGGGTCACAGACCAGATCCTTATTCTGGTCATTGAATGACTTTATTGGGTTTGTGAATCCTGAAAGTTCTATATGAAAATCTGTATTTAAGAAGATATATACATTTCTGGAACGAGAATTTGAATCTGTTTTCATATTCTCAGGGAGACCTGTGTCCTGCTCCCTGACAAAGTTAAGAACCATTGTGTAAAGAAACAGAGTCATGTTGTGGTTGCTTTGTTGGCTGCACTTTGCCTGCTCCAAACACACAGCAGTGATCGATCACAATCTAAAAAGGGAAAATGAAAAAGTCATAATCATGCCCCTACTCCCCTAAAAAAGATACATCACTATAGACAAGAGACACACACAAAGCAGAGTGTGAAGCCAGACACTGTGGGCTGCAGGATCACAAGCCAGGAGGTGGAAACAGAGGCTGAGCTCTGGTGGCAGGAAGACTAAATGTGCCAGGCCAGAGCATGTGCTCTGCTTGAAAGCGGGCAGGGTAGTGGTCCTGTCCTCTGACCTAGAAGGGAGGTCCAAATCACTGCCCGCCATAACCTCTAGCCTATAGAAAGCTTTGATCCTGGGAAGAGCACAGGACAGAGACAAGGCCTCCTTCTCAGGAACTGAGCCAAGTACCCCATGTCATCATCAGCCATATCACCATTGGGTAGAAACCCAGACCACCATATCAGCTCCATTCTGTGTGAGGGGTTCAAGCAGAGGAACCATAAAAACCTCTGAGCAGGGAGGGTGATCAGCAAGAGAACGTTCACAATTATCCCCCATACAGGCCAAGCCTGCACACCCAAATTCCACGCCATGTGAGGAACTCTGACCTTGGGGTGTCAGCCATCCAAATCAACAATCAGAATGTGAATTCACTGAGAGTAAAGGAAAATAAAAAAAGCTATCTTGAAAAAAAAATGCGTGATGCCCTCAAAGAGACCATTGGATAAATAATAACCATTAAAAAAAAAAAAAGGAAAATTCTGAATAAGAGGCAAAAACTGGCAGAAATGAAGAGTAAGTAGATAAGGGAAAAAATGAGAATCTCAGAAATAAGTGACAGATTCATTAAAATAAAGAAGGAAAAGCAGATGAGACTAGTAGACTCAGTTGACAGGAGAATTAGTTAAGAAGCTGTTACTGAAGAATTCACCCAGAATGCGGCACAGACACACACAGAGTAAAACCTAAACTAGGTCAGTTAAGAGGAAAGGAAGATAGATTCAGAAGCTCCACAGTATTGATTATTGCAGATCCAGGAGAGAATGAAAGGAATGGCAGAGAAGTGGTGCTGGAATTTTTCAGAATTGGAACAAGACGGGAACCGTCTGATTGAGAGCACTCTCAGAGTGCGGAGCAGCATAAAGAAGGATAAATGCAGACCCAGCCTCATCAGAGTCAAATTGCAGAGCCTCGGGGATAAAGATACACCGCTTCCAAACTGCCTGGAAGGAAAGACAGATTACCTGTGAAGAAGTAGCACTGACTGACAGCAGACTCGTCACCGTTACTAATAGGCAGCAGGGAAATTGTCAGAGTGCTTAGGGAAGACAAACATGCAGCTAGAATTTTGTGTCCTACCAAATTATTAAAGTGTGAGGAGTTTCAGACATGTAAATACTGAGAGAGTTTGCCTCCTGTGGACTTGCACTGCCAAAAAAACTGTTGAAGGATACTTATCTGACAGAGCAGAAGTGAAAAAGAAGGAAGGGTATTAGGACTAGGAAAGGCCTAAGATTTTACCTCAGGTTGGATTTTTTTTTTTTTTTTTACCTCAGTGCAGGTTAACAAGGTACCACTGCACTTTCATAGATGCAGGCAGAAAGACAAGAGACTCCTGCCTCAAAAACCAAGGACTTTGTTACTCAGCGCAGAGGCAGCATGAGTCCTCTTAGCATTGGCTCTTCTAGTTTCCCAGTTCAATAGTGGGGAGGTGGAGCAGCTCCGGATGCTGTGCACACACGGGGCTGGAGCACAGCTGAAAAGCCTCAAGCTTGGCCTCCTTCCAGTATTTCATTTGTCCGTTTACATGTGTTTGTTTTTATCCCAGTCTTTTAAAGGCACTGCTAGTAAACCTGCCCAATCTTTGTCCCTGAGGAAGACATTATGTTTATCGTTCCGGTGAGGGAACAAACCTGTTTTCTGCTCCAGAGGGAGCGACTCACCATCTTCCAGTGCTATTTGGTGTACAAGCCACCACAAGTTTTATGAAAACTCCATAGAGCACGGTCCTCCAACAAAGAGGTGGAATACAAGAAAAAAATATGGAATTTAAAAATATTTTTAACTTAGGATTAGCTGTTGAGTTTATTGTTTTACCTGGGATTTTGTTTAGAAGATGAAACTCTAGGTAAGAATAACCAGGAAGAGGGACTGCTAGGGAAAATGAAGCTTCCTGTCTTTTTTAGGAGTTGAATAGAGACACTAAATAGCTTTGTGCTTGGAACAATCTATTAAAG
>NW_016807906.1:689843-695065 GCF_001698545.2 Rhinopithecus bieti
AATATATATAATATAAATATTATATATACATATACTTCTTAAAGAAGAGAAATCCAATTTACTGTTTACACCAGAGGGAAAAATGTTAGAATATTTTGAAAATCAAGCATCTAATAGGAGGCAGAAAAGGAGAAAATTTATGAAAAGAGGAAGACTGGTTAGCAGAAAACACAAATGAAGATGGTAGAAATAAAATATATTGGTTATCACCCAGTGAATATAGATTAAAGTGACCTGTTAAAAATCTGAAGCCACTCAGTCATCATGACCTTGTTCCAACATCTCAAGCAGGAGGGAAGTGTTGAAAAGCTGTCCCCACTGAGGTCTGATGTTTTAGTCTCTGCAGAATTGCCACAACATGTCATTGGTGAAACTGAGCTCATGCCCACTCCTCGCCTGGCCAATGGTGTAAATAACCATCACTCGTTTATACTAGTCTTGATTAACAAGTCATGACTTTCATTTCCTGGGACTGAGGAGGGACCTTTCCGAGAGATCAAGTGGGAGATTTTATTATCTTCTTGATAGATCAAGAAAATCAAGCAGATAAAAGAAAGGATATAGAAGATTTTAATAATACAATAAAGAAGTGTGACCACACCAGAATGAGAGGTAATATACTTTTCAGGCACCCCGAGAACATTGATTATATTGCTACTTTTTACTTGGGCATGGAATTTTTTTTTTTTTTTAGTTTGCAAATATATGAATTTTGTGACTTTTAATGAATATCTTTTTATTGTGAGCTTCAAATTTAATTGCATTGATATCAGAAAACGTAGTATTACTCATTATTGGAACTTTGTTGTAACTTGCTTTTTAACTTTAAATATATGGATATTGTTTCAAGACCGTTGGAAGTAGCTGCAGTGCAGTAAATATAAGGGTAAGAAGAGAGTGTTACAGGAGTGCTTAGCATCAGTTTGCACATGTCCAAACCATATGCCTGGTAGGAAAACTTTAAATTTGGGATCACACGTTTGCCTATGCCATTTCTATTCATTAGGTACATAGCTATTTCTTGTTTACTGCCTTGGTTAGACCTGTGAGGAGACAGAGCACTGCTAATGGTGGGTATCTAGTTATTAGTTTAAGTTTTCTGTTTTGAGTGAAATATCCATTTGATCAAAGTTTCCAAGTTCGTTGTTATTAAATGGTTCAAAATATTCACCTATGACTTTCAAAGTCTCTACTGTATCTGTAGTTTTTTATTGAGAATTAAATCATTTATTGATTACACATGATAATGAATGATACACAAACTTCATTCTCATCTATAATTTTATCTGGTAGCAGATTCAATTTAGATATATTGCATAGGATGGGCCAACAATCATTTTTATAACCAGTAATTCCTTGATTTTGCTTGAGTAATCCCTTTTAATGGTGAACTTCAGGTCACAACAGTAACCATCAGTTCAACTACACCAAGTTTTCTGAAGATAATGGCTTCTCCACCCAAGCAGGTTATGTATAAACTCCAAATAGAACCTGGCATCACCCTGAAGGAATTCTAACTTCACACTCATGGGAGAAATTTACCAAGGTGGCTTCAGAGTAGACTAACTTTACACAGTACATTTAAAAAAAAAAAAAAAAGACATTTATTCAGCATCACAATCAGACTATTACATTTAGCAATCAACAGCATGGGTGCCAAAAAAAAAAAAAAAAAATCTACATTAAAACCCTTTGTTGGAATGCTTTATGCTTTCCACAGAACAGAAACTAAAATAACCTGTTATAGAGTTAGTCACCAATACAGTCCTCAATTTTTTTGCCCATGCACATGAGTATTTGTCTAAAACATATCTTCTTTGTAGCAGCTAGGCCCTGCCACTGTGCTTGCCTGAGTTCACAAATCTGTTGTAACCTGTAGCTTCCCTGATACTTCTCTGGCTCTCCTCTCCTGCTAAGCTTTGTTTTCTAATTAAAATCTTCTGCCACTGCCTTAGTTACTACTGCTACTGGAACTGCCCTAGCCACCTTGCTTTCGTGGTTTTGCGAAGCATTGGCCTCCACCACCACAGGGACCAGAGCTTCTGCCTCCAAAGTTTCCTCCCTTCATGGGTCCAAAATTTGAAGACCGATTGTTGCAATTGCCAAAATCATTGTGGCTTCCACCACCTCCAAAATTGCTTCCATCATTACCAAATCCATTATAGCCATCCGCACTGCCACCATATCCACCGCCACCACAGCTGCCACCACAGCCACCACAACCACTGAAGTTTTCTCCACCACCAAAGTTGTTATTCCCACTGAAACCACCTCCACGACCACCACCAACGTTTCCCGAACCACTTCACCTCTTTGGCTCTAAGAAGCACTCGCCATCTCTTGCTTTGACGGGGCTTTCCTAACTTCACAGTTTTGACCATTCACAGGATGGCATTTCTGAACGACAGTCTTATCCACGGAGTCATGGTCGTCAAAGGTTACAAAGGCAAAGCCCCTTTCCTTGCCACTGCCTCGGTCAGTCACGATTTCAATCACTTCAATTTTTCCAAACTGTTCAAAATAATCTCTTAGGTGATGTTCTTCAGTGTCTCCTTTAATGCCACCAACAAATATCTTTTTCACAGTTAAGTGGGCAACTGTCTTTGAGAATCTTCTCTTGAGACAGCTCTCTTTGGTTCCACACCTGTTCCATCCACCTTGCGTGGCCTTGCATTCATGGCTGCGTCCGCCTCCTCCACAGTGGCCTGTGTGACAAACCCAAAGCCCCTGGAGCGCTTGGTGTTGGAATCGCTCATGACCACACAGCCCGGGAGCGTTCCCCGTTGCTCAGAATGGCTCCTCAGGCTCTCATCCGTTGTTTCTAAGCTCAACCCTCCAGTGAAGAGCTTCCTCAGCTGTTCAGGCTCTTTAGGAGACTCTGACTTAGACAGGACAGCAGGCAGAAGAGAGACTTTAACGATGCGTCTTTGGTGTGTCCACGAGCAGAAAGTAGCAAAGCTGACCAACGTGTCTCGTGTCTGCAGTTTTGATGCCCTTTTCAATTTAAAAAAAAAAAAAAAAGAATTCTAAAGAGGACCAACAAAAGAACATGTCAGTGCAGCCAGCTCTCTGTATATGGGGGTTTCACGTCTGTGGATTCAGCCAATCGTAGGTCCAAAATATTTGGGGGAAAAACAATTTAAAATACAACAATAAAAAATAATAAAATTTAAAATATAACAGCTACTTATGTAACATTTGCATTGTGTTAGGTATTATGAGTAATCTAGAGATGATTTAAAGTATACAAGAGGATGTGCATAGGTTATATGCAAATACTACACCATTTTATATAAGGGACCTGTGGATTTTGGTAGCTATGGGGGCCCTGGAACCAATCCCCCTCAGATACCGAGGGATGACTGTATGCAGTTATCTGATAAAACTAGTAAAATAGTCATCCTTCTGTTAAGAAAAGAAATAGGAAAACACAAATCATATTGTATGTAATTGAAGATCCCTTTGGATTCTAAAATTCCACGATTCTGTGGTTGTGGGTTATCAAGTTCCTACCAGGTGGCTTTGCCTGTCCGCCTTCAGCCTCTTTGCCGTTCTACATGGTTGCTAAACCCTAGGACAATCCAGGGATGGAGGCAAGGCGCTATGTCTTACCCACGCGGTGTGTCCATTAGCTCATGCAGTTAGACGAGAAAACACCGCTGAATGCATTGACTGTAATGTAGTCGTTGCTCACAGCAGGCGGCTCTGTAATGTGCTCCTCTAGCCTCTAGAATACCTACAATGTAACAGGGACTGTGCACAATAGATTCCCGAGATGGAAACAGAGATGCACACCCCACCCTCAAAAATGGCAACCTCTTAGGAAGACAGCCATGAAGGAAGTTAAGTACACAAACAGTGAGGATGAAAAGTACTGAGCAAGAGAAGGATAGGGTGCAGTAACAGGGGATTGACGGTGTCTGTGAGGGTACCAAGTGAACAGGGTGGCTGAGGGCAGAAGTGAGGTAGGGAGGGTGGGAAATTGTATGTGGAGAAAGCCACTTAGTTTGTTTAAGAAACCCAGTAGGCTGGGCTGGCCTGAACCTAGAGAACATGGGAAAGAGGTAGAAGCTTTTAGGACTGGAGGCTTTCTTCTGGGGCAGTGGGGAGCCACCGGATGGTTTGTACCACCACTGCTGCTTAAGCACTTGAAAGAAAGTCCACATCTCAGTAACCATGATCTGTAGTTAGCCTCTGATTTCCCAAACAAAATTCGATTTCTCCCATTCAGAAAAGCAAAGGCCACTGTGGATATCCTGTGTCTGATACCTGTCTATTAGTGAATTAAATGCTTTCTTTTCGTTAAACCATTCAACTTTTCATATTTTTTAACTTGAAATAGGCTTGCAATGCAATAAGCTGTCTGGGTTTTTCTTTTGAACTGCATGGATTTTAAACTGTATTTGCCACAATATATATTTTAATAATGTCTTGGGGGATGTGTTCTGACTGCCTGCATTATTATCATACTGTGTGTTGTCCATGAATTGCTGGCATATGTTCACTGGGACACCTTCTCCCATTTCTCTGTCACCATGCGTCGCATCAGAACTCAGTAAGTATGGTACCTCAGCTTGGATTAACTGAAGAGGAGATTCCATGCTAATTCTTGGCAATCTCAGTCTCTTGTCTCCCTAAATTTCCATTTTACGTGAGGAACAAGAGGGTATTGTCAAAAGGAAAAACAAACTGTGTAACCACCAAACTCCTGTCATATGTTGTTACATTAGCCCATGGGTCATTTATCACAGCACTGTGACTGTAGGAGAGAAAACAGAGTGCTGCTCAGGAGCCAGCATATCTTGTCAGCAGCACCAGGATGCTAATTTTACCGTGTCTGTAGGACATGTGTGTTCTAAACTGATGCATTTGTTTGACAACTTTATTGATGTTTCAAGTTGAATAATCATCTAGGTCTGAGCAGTTAGTTCTTCAGATATTTTGCCATTTAAAAGTTTCATACTTTCTCTGATCAATGATTCACCAAAGGATTTATAGCAGTGTCAGGCTTGGCATACATCAGTTTATAAATTTGCCCGGATTTAGCAGATACTCCCTTAGGATTTCATAGGTATGTAACGAAACTTTTTTTATTGCAGCAGTAACTTGTAGACCAAAACATACACACATACACACATATATCTGTGTATTATTTTGATGTATATATGTGAGAGCTGTATGTTTAGTTGTTTATATATATATATATATATATATATATATAT
>NW_016807906.1:698988-703831 GCF_001698545.2 Rhinopithecus bieti
TATATATATATATATATATATATATATTTGTGTGTGTGGGAAAGCAATAAATATAGTAACTTCTAAACATATCTAATTTTAAATATCTGTCCTATATAATGGTGAACTACGGAGCTAATAAGCTGGAAAAAATGGAATAAAGTGGGGGAAATGGCTACATTTATGTTTATCACATCCTTAAAGGTGTAATTTGAAAAATAATTCCCCAAGTGACTATTTATCAACCTAATCCTTTATTTTAATAATTAGAAATACTAACAAATAATGACATTACTAATTGAAATATCAATGTTGATAAGCTCTTATTTCTCTACTAAAATGGCTTTCTGAAAGTATCACAAGAAGTTAATGAATTGCATGTTAATTAAATTTGAACTTTTCTCCTCTAGTATTCAAATGGAAAAACCTGAAATATAATATATTCAAATTGCTTTGTAGTAAGTTGAACATTAATGGCAATATAAATATAATATATGGTAATGTTACACATGAATGTGATAAGAATCTGTAATATTCATAATGGAATTTGCTACTTTTGAACATTGATTTATCTTTTAAGTTCATTTTGTTCTGCAAATTTAAATGCTGAAATGATGTTTTACCAGCATTTCCTAATAGCCAAGTGCAACTTTTTATGAAAAATTTAAATATTCTCGTTCAACTAACAAGTTCATGTATCTTTTCTCCTCTTGTTTTGTTAGCCTCTGAGCAAATATCCTCCTATGATAAATGATATTTCATTCTGGTTGCCCTCTGAGAATTACGCAGAGAATGATTTCTATGACTTAGTCCGAACGATTGGAGGAGACCTGGTGGAAAAGGTTGATCTCATAGACGAGTATGAACATCCAAAGTAAGTGAAAAACTTTCTGATTTTACCCTTGACTATCTCCATGTGATAAATGTCATATGGAAGCATATCATAAAATTTGCTGAAACCCAGTGTATCTGAAACAGAATGTCTTCTGAATTTGTAGTGAATGTATAGCTTATCAGGAAACTCTTTGATATCAGTCCTCTCTGAAAATCTTTCCAAGATGCATTTTCCATCCTTCCTGCCTTAGTAAAGAAAATATATGAAACAGAATCTTTTAAAAGTCCTGTGGCTTTTCAGTATTGTTTTTGAAAGTGACTTCTAACCTTAGCGTGTTCCAGGTGCAGAGGAAATGAGGCAGAAAGAGTGGTTGGTGGAGTAGAAGTTGTTTTGATAGACTCTCAGCAAATATTTATTAAGCATTTACCACATGCCAAGATGTATATTACGTCCTAGGAATTAAACGTGTTCCAAACAGACTTATCTCTGCCTTCTTGGAACTTACAGTCTTGTGAGAGAGGCAGACATTAAATACATAACTATGAAAGTGTGCTACTATGAGAGAAAAATGCACTGGGTGTCATCAAAAAACTAATTTCATTTGGGGAGTCAGGGCAAGCCACTTTGAGACATGGAAGCTGAGAACAGAAGGATGATGGGCAGTGAAGAAAGAAGCAGGAGCATCCCAGATAGCACATGGGATTCCTGGGGGGCAAAGGGCACATGAGGTGCAGAAGGCAGCCAAGAACACGGCAGCTCAAGGAACGAGGGGGAGGCCGTGTGAAGTGATGATTGTTGGGTAGTGATGTATTTCCAGGGCCAGGTGGGGCCAGAATCTGCAAGGTCTGAGACTTGGAATTTTACCCTAATTGTAGTGGGAAGCTATAGAAGGATAGGAGCAGAGAGATAAGTGATGTGATTTGATTTGCATTTCTGACGGGTCACCTTTAAATGGTCCCCTTTGGCTCCTAACTGTTAAAGAAGAAACAGTCACCAAATCCTGTCTAGCTCACACCTCCATTTCTGCCTTCCCCTCCTGATTGTTCCAGGTGTGTCATATCTGTGTTGTCAGGGCTCCTGGATCCCATGTTCTGTCCTGTGATTCAAACTCCCATCTGTTTTCTTCTTTGTCTTTTCAAGCATTCATTCTCTAGAGAAAGATGTTCGGTGTTCACTGCCAATTCTTTTGTCTTACTTTCCCCAGTCGTCTAAATGACTGAAGTACATCATCTAGAATTTTGCTCAACAACTTGTGGAAACAATAGTCCCTGGGCTCTCACATGTTTGTTTATACTTGAGTAACAGTTTGGTTGGAAGTAAAATCTTGGCTTGGTCTTTCTTTTAGGGAGGATCTTGTAAGCGCTGCTCGATTGTTCTTTCAAGTTTAATTTCATATAAAGAAATCTGATGCCATACTTGATCTTTTTGCTTTTTGTTTGAAAGGATTCCTTCTTTATCTTTCAAGTTTAATACCTTTATCAGGCTCCACCTCAGTATTGATCTATACTCCCTAGTATATATGATATATATACTCCCTAGTATATATCATTGTGTTTCACAGATTGGACTCTTATTTATTTTAGGAAAATTTTCTTGAATTATATCTTTAGGGATTTGTTCTGATCCATTGTTCTGTTCTGTTTCATTCTCCAGTTATGCGTAAGTAGGCTCTCCTTTGTCTGACTTCTGTACCTATTATTTTCTTTCTAATGTTTTAAAATTCTTATTTCTGCTTCATTTGGCATGCTTTCCTCATTGTTATCTTCTCTGTCCCTTACTGTGTTTTCTTCTGTCTTTTCTCCCTTGTGTACCTTCCATCTGCAGTTACTTTGCTTTTCTCCCCGTTCTGAGTTCTGCAAACTCACATTTCAGCTCCTCCTGATTTCTTGCCATCTTTTCTCCGAGTTATTTCTGCTTTCTGGTCTTCCTTCGTAGAGAAATTGCTTCACTACATTTTAAAAATTCATTGTAAAATATTTAGCCAGAAATTTCATATGCCCCAATGGCAACATTTTTTTGTGACTTCTCCATTTCTCCGCCATTGTCTTCTTTTTTCCCTCAATTCTTTTTTATTTGATCTGTCAATGGTGTGCATATGATCACTTTTTTGCCACTCACATTTGAATACATTGGGTTTCCTGGACCAGCTATTTGCACAAGACTGGGGGGGAGGTTAAGGGTTGGCATAGCAGGAAGGGGCTGGGGTAGACATTCAACCTAGCTTGTTTTCATGCTTTCTTTTTCTCCAGTGCCAAGAAACCAACTCTTTCTTTAAAGATGACTCATCTCTTCAATTTTTTTGTATAGGTCTTCCTCCCACCCCAAATCTACGCTTGTTAGAAACAGAAGAATTACCTTTACCTACCCCATTATCAACACTTGGAGATAGAGACTTTACACTTCAGATTGTAACCCTTAGCGCTACAAAAAAAAAACACCCATGTTTTTGCTGGAGTTTTCTGAGATGTGCCACTCTGTGCATTTCATCTCTTCACTTCCTCTCATTTGGCTTCTACTTGATTTCAGCTGCTGTTGGCAGCCCTTAAATATATTTTAGAGCTTGCAGATGATATCTGTCTCCTAACTTTACAGAAAATAGAATGTATGGGGTAGTCTGGATCCTTGATGCTGTGGAGTGCCAATTCAGCCCTGGACTTTTATGTGAGAAAGACATTTCCAGAAGTTTCCATGTTGATACTGGAAGTCTAGTTATTTACCTTTGAAGAGAAGGAAAAATATTGGAACACGACTGATTGCTAAGTACTAATTGATATGCCAAAAGCATGTGACTTGTAATTTTTTCCCATTCGTTTTTAGTACAAGTTGAGTATCCCTTATCCAAAAAATACTTGGGGCCAGAAGTGTTTCAGAGTTTGGATCTTCTCAGATGTTGGAATATTTGCATATATGTAATGAGATATCTTGGGGATGGGACCCAGGTCTAAACACGAAGTTTCTTTCATATATACCTTATACACATATCCTGAAGGTAATTTTATACAATATTTTTAATAATTTTGTGCATGAAATAAAGTTTATGTATACTGAATAATCAGAAAGCTTCAGATTTTGGAGCAGTTTGGATTTTGGATCTTCAGATTAGAGATGCTCAACCTACAGAAAACTCTGGAATCAGGGATTTGGAATTCATTCTTCATTTTTGAGCTTACAGTCTCTTGCTTTCTGATATGGCTGTAGCTTCACCCTTGCCAGCGTCAAAAGTGAGATGAGTGACCTTTTCGCTTGGAGATTTTCAGAACCTACAAGGTTATAGAGAGATGCTAAAAACCTAGGAAGCTGAGAGAAATTTCTGTTGTGCCGGATGTGGGCGTAGATGATGCTTGAGGACGGGGTAAACGTTGAATTTTTTTGATAATTTGGTAGTGTTCAAGGGGAATGCTGAATGGACATGCTAACTGGAGAGATTGCAGTGGGAGTGGGGTAGTGTCGGGGTCCTGTGGACCCAGGGACAGATCAGGCAGGTAGACACCCCATTAAAAAAAAAGTCACTGAGAAAACATGAATTTTTTCTAAAAAAATTAGAGTGTTAGAAATACTTTTTTAATGCAGGTATACACACACAACCCCATACTGACTGCTAAAAGGTGAACTTTTTCAGTTCCTTCTGAAGGAGACAGTACTTTCGATTAGAAATTTGAAAACATTCCTCATTGGCACTGATCTCACAATATCTTAAATACATATTCTACAGATATTTAAAGACTGTTTTTGGCCGGGCGCGGTGGCTCAAGCCTGTAATCCCAGCACTTTGGGAGGCCGAGACGGGTGGATCACGAGGTCAGGAGTTCGAGACCATCCTGGCTAACACGGTGAAACCCCGTCTCTACTAAAAAATACAAAAAACTAGCCGGGCGAGGTGGCGGGCGCCTGTAGTCCCAGCTACTCAGGAGGCTGAGGCAGGAGAATGGCGTAAACCCGGGAGACGGAGCTTGCAGTGAGCTGAGATCCGGCCACTGCACTCTAGCCTGGGCGACAGAGCGAGACTTCGTCTCAAAAAAAAAAAAAAAA
>NW_016807906.1:704312-847211 GCF_001698545.2 Rhinopithecus bieti
AAAAAAAAAAAAAAAAAAAAAAAGACTGTTTTTTTTGGAGCTGTGCCAAAGGACATGGCTGCCAAGGGCATGTGACCCTCTTAATAAGGAGCTTGGTGATTGGAGTAAGGTTCCTATGGCAGAGATTGCTAATTATCTCTCAATATCCAATTCCCCCCATCCTTCCGCCTGGTGCCATTTTTGTAATAACCAAAACCTGATTTTTTAGCTCAGCAATTTCGCACCCAACTAGAAGTCTATACTTCTAAATTTGACCAATGATTTGTAAGTAGACATGTCTAGTGGTATTTCCAGAAGTTTCTTTAAAAGTTGAACTTTTTTCTTCCTGCTACTTCATTGTGAATGTGATAGCTAGTATTCTGGCAGCCATTTTGGGCCATGGTGCGGCCTTGGCAATGGAGACTGTATGGAGTGGAGCAACAACATAGAAGAAATAGCCTGGGGCTTGAATCGTGTTCCTTCAGCCCTGGACGTTTAGCTGAGAGAGAAGTACCTTGTTTGGGCCACTTATTTTTTAGATCTCATTATTGACAGCCAAAGCGAAACCTAGCTATTATAGTACTGGGAAATATACCTGAGAAAAAGGACACATTATTTAGTAATGATGGCTTACTGTGCAGTGATCCTCAATAAGTATCTAGGGCAAGGATTGACCAGATTGTGAATATTTTTGACTTTGTGGGTCATAAGATTTCTCTCATAACTACTCAAGTCTGCAACTGCAAAAGCAGTCACAGATAAAATATGAACAAACGAGCCTAGCTGTGTTCCAATGAAGCTTTGACTATAATATCAGTGGAGTGTGAATTTGGCCCATGGGTTATAGGTTGCTAACCCTTGATTTGGGGCAGGGGGATACTTGAAGTTTTTTTTATAGACTCTGGCTCCCAAATTCCAAAACCCTCCACTAGGAGATCATCCTTCCTTGAGCACCCTGTGCCCACCCTCCCCATCTCCCCACCAAATCCCTGACTACTTAGGTGATACGAAGTGAATGGTCTCCTGACCTTGAACCTTGACCTCAAGATTTATTTTATTCTCTAAACACATAAATGAAATATAGCCAGATAGTGCAAAAGAGCTTCGACCCTTTCTTTCCCTAACATCAAAGCATGCTTACGTGTGAGATGTGATAGGACTGAGTGAAAGACAAAGTCATTGAACACGTTGCATGTTATTTTCTGAACAAAAACAGATCCCGAGATGTCTCAGGGAGACATAAACTGCCGAAGAAGTGCCTAATTTCATAATATTAGACAAATGGAGAAATTTTTTCTTGATTACGAATAACAGCTTGTGCCCTGAAGGAGGATAGATGTTCAGGTTAGAAAAAAATGGCATTTTGTTCCAGCCAGTCATTAGAACCTTCTCCCAGAGGATCTTTTCCACTTAATCTATGGGCCACTTAATGTGCAGAAGAGTTCTTGTAGTTCTAAAATTTAATGTAACAAAAAATAGAATGGTGATTACCTGTAGGGAAGGGATCCAGGTTGCCATGTCCTTTAACATCTTTGGAATATTGTACTATACAATGCACTCACTAAATGGGTAACTTGAGAAGGCAGTCATGTATGTCAGCATATGAACTTGATATCCCCTCCAACACATTTGTAATGTGAATACATTGATCATCTTCAGTCTCCAAGTTCATGCACCTTAAGGAATTATGGTGTTGTTTTTTGTTTTATTCTGTAACACCAGTTGCTCAGAATATTTCTTAGCAAAATGGGGTATGAGGAAGAGTGAAGAGTAGCCCAGGGGAACTTAGCCATTGCCTTTAGCTGCCAATACTTCATTTGGAGATGCCAGCTGATTATTTATGAACTGTGGAGATGGACTGTAAAATTAAGTAGACCTTAACAGGTCAGATTTGGTCTGGGTTTAAGACAGACCTTTTCAAGAGTTAGAATTGGGGAGTAAAATTTTTTTTCACTACCATCCCCCTCCTTTGACTGCAAGGAGGGATTTGGTGGTGAAAAATGCCCCAGGCACCTGCAGCAAGGGCAGGCTTGAAAAGGTGGATTCACTGATGCCCCAACGCGATTCTGCTCATAGACTCACTCCTTGTTCCTGGGGCTGCTGCTGGCCTGCCACTTCCTGCTCACAGTCGTAGAAGGGGCTTCCTGAGTCTGTGCACTGTCAGTCAGAGCGGGGATGCTAGAAGTGAGCTCCTCCCTTAACCTCAGGTCACTAAAGGGGCCTCTAAGTTCTCTTCATCCCTACTTGAACTTCCTCATGGTTATATTCCCTTTGGTGATCTCTCACTCACCTTTTTTTTATAATTTGGCTTAAGTGAGTAGACTAGAACCCTTGTGACCATATCTGACAGAATTCTCAAGAGGGTCTTCACCATGAGAGACACCTTCTCAGTGTGGCTGGCCTGGCTTCCCTGTGTGCGTGAGTCATGTATGTTGACCTGGTCCAAGCTCTTCTTTCTGCAGTACTGGAGCAGCATTCGATGAGGCAGTTCAAGTGCATTCTCCTTCCAGTCTCCCTCTCTTCGTTCTTGTTTCCATGTGTTCATTCATTTTCACTTTGTCAAATTACACCCAATAAAAATGCCAATGCATAAAAATTTGAAAATAGGAAAGATGAGATTCACCCATCATCTCAACACCCTAGCACACCAACTCTTACACTTTTACATTTTCCCAATCCTGACTGTTTTCCATATGTGCACATCAGATGAGTTTTCGACCCTTACATAAAGAAGTTGCTATATACTTTGCATTGTCATCCCTTGGTCTTGGGGAAGGTTTTTTAACCTCATACTGCTACTATTTTGGACCCAGTAACTCTTTGTCCTGTGTGTTATAAGATGTTTAGCAGAACCCCTGGCCTCTACTCACTAGATACCAGTAACAACCTTCCTACCGTGCACGCACACACACACACACACACACACACACACACACACACGACAATCAAAATTGTCTCTATTGCCCCTTTGGTAGGCAAAATTGCCCCCAGTTTGAGAACCACTGGGATTTTCTTTAATGGAGAATGTCTTATGCTTCTTATAAAAAAAGTGTCATAAAATTGTGCTTCATTTTATGTTACCAGCAGTGGGGAGAAGGGATAGAACACATCACAGGAGAAGGTGTTCTAATGGGGGCTCTAGTGGTCCCAAGGAACAGAGAGACCCACTTGTTCAAACACTGGACAAGCTGGACAAATTGACCAGGCTTTGGAAAGAGCAGGAACTTAGGCAGATGAAAGGTCTGACCTTCACTCCTTCCGTGGTGTCACTACTTCCCAATTCCGTTTCATTTTCTCACACTGATTCTGTCTCTCCCCACCTTCCCACCATGTTGTTTCTGCTCTTTTTTGTCTTATACAGAGTTCAGAATACCCCACCAGGGCCCTGAGTGCACATGACCTTCACTGTCCAGCAATCAGCACCAACTCCAAGTCCCTTGCCTTATTCTGATGGTCACAACAAAAGGACCTGATTAGCCCAACTCAACTTTTCCTGCCAGATCAGAGGCAGCTGGTAGATGGGCTCCACTTGAGTCAGATGCCTGCCCAGGGTCTAGTTAGCCACGTGGGTCAGGTGGACAGGCCTCTTGCCTTCTCCTACCTGTCAGTAGGTTTACTGTTGTTACACATCCTTCTTTATTTTCTCTTTCAGCTGAACTACATAGCTTCTGATTTAGGCACTACCACTTCTAGACTTCCTTAAACTTCATGCAAAGAGACATACCATAAATAAATTTGCCAAGTGATTCTTGAGTTCCTGTGCTATGGAAAACACTGGGCTAATTGCTGTGTGGTCATAAGGGTATGGAGGCAAGATTCTGAGGTTTTTGTTTGTTTGCTTGTTTTTATTTGTTTTTTGAGACAGGGCTTTGCTCTGTTGCCCAGGCTGGAGTACAACTCCTAGGCTCAAGTGATCCTCCCACCTCAGTCTCCCAAGTAGCTAGGACTACAGGCGTGGGCCACCAAACTTGGCTAATTTTTTTTTTTTTTGTAGAGATGGAGGTCTTGCTTTGTTGCCCAGGCCAGTCTTGAACTCCTGGCCTCAAGTGATCCTCCCTCCTTGGCCTCCTAAAATGAAGGGATTACAGGTGTGAACCACTACACCTGGCCAAGATGCCAGTCTTTATGGAGCTAAATAACATGCAAAAGTGAAATAGCAATAAAAGTATGAGGTGATAAGGCTGGTTAACCTAGTGAATGACCTTCCCAGTTTCTTTCTTTTTTTTTTTTTTTTTTGGAGACGGAATCTCACTCTGTCGCCCAGGCTGGAGTGCAGTGGCCGGATCTCAGCTCACTGCAAGCTCCGCCTCCCGGGTTTATGCCATTCTCCTGCCTCAGTCTCCCGAGTAGCTGGGACTACAGGCACCCGCCACCTTGCCCGGCTAGTTTTTTGTATTTTTTAGTAGAGATGGAGTTTCACCATGTTAGCCAGGATGGTCTCGATCTCCTGACCTGGTTTAATTCTGGAGTGATCCACCCATCTCGGCCTCCCAAAGTGCTGGGATTACAGGCTTGAGCCACCGCGCCCGGCCGACCTTCCCAGTTTCTTGTACATAATTAACACCCAGGAAGGTTTGATTGACTTGAAATGGAAGGTACCCATCATCCAGGACTGTAGATTCAGAGGAAAGAGGCCTTCAGTCTGGGAGAGTTTACCAAGGAGACAGAACAGCAAGCTGTGTATGTCTGTCTCCCTTCTAATCCCTTATGAATGAGATGTACACAGTCACAACTCTAGTTAATGTGTGTAAACTACCTGTCATAGAAACTCAGCTTCCATAAACTGTTGCCAGGACATACCCACTCATGGTGGGTACCTTAGGACAAAGGGGATTTATTTGAGGATACACCTGAATCAAAACTGGAAAGCTCTTCAGAACTGAGGGAAGGTATAAGGGCTGGAGACCCTCAGCCTCTGGGTGCTTCTGGCTCTGTTTCTGTCCTTCCTTGTGCTGGCCAGTCTGTATCTTCTACTTCCCCACCATACACATTAACGTTTTCTCTTTCTACGTTACCTGCAGTCTTTTCTAGCCAGTCTGCTTCATTATCCAGCGCAAATTCTGGAGTGAAATAGCCTGACTGACTGAGCTAAACACCATCACGCCGTTCGGACAGATCCCCTTGCATCAGGCTGCCTCCTGGGGTGCTAGGCCACCTGCACATGGACCACCATTGGGTTAAGAATCCATTGTCAATCTCATTAGGGGCCACTTATAAAGCAGCCCAACCCTACCCACCAGAGCAGGAAGCCATTGGCAGAGCAATTTCAACCTGGAGGGCTCATCAGATTTTTTACACCACCTTCCTCTTTCCCCCATCCGCCACCAGTCAGCTCCATGTGTAGAACTCTGCGTAACTGCACCTCATTGTTGGCTCATTCTTAGCTTTTATTCTCTATTTGCATTTAAACTTTTCTAGGCTATTCCACATGATGGAAACTCCTTAGAGGCCTGTGGCATAGTAGCTGCTATGGTTTGAATGTTTGTGTTCCTCCAAAATTCATGTCGAAAAGTAATCTCTATTGTGGTAGTATTAAGAGGCAAAGCCTTTGGGAAATGATTAAGTCATGAGGGCTCTGCCCTCATGAATGGGATTCGTACCCTTATAGAAGAGGCTTCAGAGAGCTGCCTGCTCCTTCCATCTCTTCCACCATGGGGAGGACACAGTGTTCGTCCCTTTTGTCCTTTGTCCCTCCGCCATGTGAGGACAAATAAGAGGAGCCATCTATGAAGTGGAGAGAGACAGCCTTCACCAGACACCAAATCTGTTGGCACCTTGATCTTGGACTTCCCAGCCTCCAGAACGGTGAGAAATGCATTTCTATTGTGTATTAATTACTCAGTCTAAGCTATTTTGTATAGTGGCAGGAACAGATTAAGACAATAGCTCATTTTCATCTTCCTGCAATGTTTATATCAGTGGAGGGAGACTTACTACATAATGCTTAGTGGATGGTTAACTAGTCCTTCTTCCTTCCTTAGAGGAACTGTTATTAAATGACTGGAAATACTTTATGACATGAGAAGTAGAGTCATTGTAGTTTAGTGGAAGGGCTCAGAATTTAGAATTGGAAGGCATGGGTGAGTCCTGACTTTTTATATCTTAGATGTGTGATGTTGGGACTTTCTGAGCCTTAGTTTCCTCATCTATCACCAGGAGTAATATCACCCATAAATGGTAGTTATGAAAACTAGATGACACTATATATGTGAAATGCTTTGAAAATTACAGAGAGTTCCAAAACACGAGTAGCTGGTAGAGTAAAAAACCAATAAGTGTCATAGTCAATCTAATTTGTACTTTAAAATGAAGAATAACCTCCTCAGTACAACTGGGAGCCTTGGACTTGGCAGCCAAATGCATATAACTGGGAAGTTGTGATAATGAAGGGAAACAGAATGAGACTTTGCATAAAGCTGTCATTCAGAAATGATGCATGTTATTCTTGCAATTTAAGGAGGAAATTTTTAATTAAAAAAATACTTTGTAGGCTGGGCACGGTGTCTCGTGCATGTAATCCCAGCACTTTTGGAGGCCGAGGCAGGTGAATCACAAGGTCATGAGTTCGAGACCAGCCTGACCAATGCAGTGAAACCCCGTCTCTACTAAAAATACAAAAATTAGCTGGACATGGTGGCGCATACCTGTAATCCCAACTACTCAGGAGGCTGAGGCAGGACAATTGCTTGAAGCCAGGAGGTGAAGGTTGCAGTGAGCCGAGATCACACCACTGCACTCCAGCGTGGGTGACAGAGCGAGACCATGTCTCAAAAAAAAAAAAAAGACTGGCCGGGCGCGGTGGCTCAAGCCTGTAATCCCAGCACTTTGGGAGGCCGAGATGGGTGGATCACGAGGTCAGGAGATCAAGACCATCCTGGCTAACATGGTGAAACCCCGTCTCTACTAAAAAATACAAAAAACTAGCTGGGCAAGGTGGCGGGCGCCTGTAGTCCCAGCTACTCGGGAGGCTGAGGCAGGAGAATGGCGTGAACCCGGGAGGCAGAGCTTGCAGTGAGCTGAGATCCGGCCACTGCACTCCAGCCCGGGCGACAGAGCGAGACTCCTTCTCAAAAAAAAAAAAAAAAAAAAAGACTTTGTAAAGTGACATCGATGCTGGTCAGCAGAGTTATATAGCCAGTCTTGGTGTTCTCTGGGTCCTGTGTTGGGAAAATGCTGTGGACAGTGGCAGATGAGATGACATTTCTGGTTTGCAAATCACATCCTGGTCTTATTCCTCTGGACAGAGCCAAATAAGTGCAGTTATCTGAACTTAAAGAGAGCCCAGCACTGAAAAGCCAATGACAGCTAATCTTGAGAGAGCCGTGGGTACAGGGAGCTTGTCAGGAGTTGTGTCTACTTGAAACTGACAGCATGCAGTACCAAGGAGATGGCCAGATGCTGCCAGGCCTGTTTAAAACTCTCCTGGCTGCTCCCTTTTCTTTTCCATTTTGATTGTAATGCTGGTGATGTGGGTATAAGAACTTTTGTTGTGGTGGTTCAGACAGCCGAGAAAGCAATTCTCAAGAACTATTTTTAGCCTGGGTATCTGCTTTCCCCTTCCTCCTTTCTCTTTCCTCCTTCCCCAAGCTTTCTTTTAACAGCTTAGGATGGGTGCATCTCCTTCCCATCACATAGCAGCCCTGTTTGACGCCAGCATTAGACGAATTAAATCACAGTTCGTTCAGTCCCCAAACACCTTGCTCCTCCTTGTCGCCCTGCACGTCACCATTTGCCTAAAGATTCTTTGGGATTCCCTTCAGTGCTGTCCTGGCAGGGACCCAGGAGTAGTGTCTCTGCAGAGAGAAGGGCAGAGGCAGAGAGACTGCTCAGCAGTAGCTAGGCAAGGAGAGAAGCCAGGCGCTGAAGGGGCTGTGTCTTCAGTGACCTGCTGCGGTAATGCACACCTTTATGAAATCCTTTTTAACTTTCACTTAGCGGTTTTCAGTGAGTCTTTGGCTATTGTCTTCCCTTGGCATCCCGGGCACCTTTTTGTAGTGTGGCGATGGAACGCTGTCTTTCCAAGATGAGGAATGAGAGTAACTCACATCCTTTGATGTTCCCTGTCCCACCCCCTTATGATTAGATTCAAGCAAGTTAAACGCACACCGAGAGCCGCCTGCGACATGATATAAGTTACAGGATTGCTGGCAGAAACGGCGTAGGGTGGGCACCCCCCCATTTTAGGCACTTACGAGTGAGACTCTGAATTGTTCGAGGTCTTTAAACTTGTTGCCTCCGTTCACAAGATCACTTCCTTCTGGCTACCTCCCAAGTTCGATGTCCGGAGCCAGCATGGGAGTCTGCCCCTCACCCCCGCCCAACTCACTGTCCATCCACCCGTGTCAGCCTCAGAGTTCTCATCCCACACATGGCTCAGCCTTGAAGGTACCGTAGCTCCCACAGTTAATGATATTGTCTTGAAAATGAAGAGATTTATGAATTTGGATACATCCTGGCCCCTTCAGAGGGACCATTATCTTAATTGTAGATCCTGAGGCTACGTCTCTACAGACAAGCCTATGATTTGTGAGAAAGTCTCGAGGATATGCAGGTGATACCTGTTGGAGTCACACTTCACCAGTTCACATTTCTGAGCAGCGCAGATGGGTCTGGCAGACTTGGGCCTCACATTGCTGGTCTTCTCCAGAGCAAGAAACAAGCTAGGCTCCAGGTTAACGCAAGCAGGGCCACCGCTGACACGGGGGTGCAGGCTGAGGCAGCTCCCATGTCTCTTGTGCTAATTCTTTTCTTTAATTTGCTCATAACTGAGGCTCAAGTAGCAGCCAGGAGGGTGAACCAAAGAAGGCAAGCGGCCAGCACAGACAGGGATGCATGGTCAGCTCCTAGGGGAGGGACTGATGACGTGCACAGATGTCTGCCAGTGGTCCTGATGGCACCCAAGATCCTGGGTGTCTGTCTTAGGAGGGATGTTTGGGAGAGAGACAAGTGGCCAGTGGACACTGCACATGTGTGGCGGGGCAGACAAGTAGTCACAGAGAAATAAGGCTTGGGGGACAGCAGTCCAGTCACTGGCAGAGTGGAGTCCTAGGTAAGGCACAATTATAGAGGAATGTGGAGACCACTCCCTGGGATGTGGGACCCTGCTGTTACAGCAGGATCATCAGCAAGGCCGCCTGCCTGCCTTGATGGTGAGCCACTGGCCAGGCTCCAGATGGTCTCTCCTGAGAGGTGGGACTGGGCTTGGAATCACAACAAGGCTGAATCTCAGATGCGCAGGTGGTGGGGATGGTTAAGGTAGAAACATCCAGGCATCGAGCAGGTCTTTACAGGGGCTTCAACTGGTTTTTTGTTTTGTTTCTGTTTTGTTTAACAGTGTACAGCTTCATAGTGATCTACATATTCATGCATAGTTTAGAGCCAGGGAAGGTGTTATTAAGATTGGAATTTAATTGGGTGTCTAGTAAGGAAAAAACAAGGCAGAATGTTCCATGACATCCACAGGAAGAAGATAACACCCGAAGGAAGCCTAGTACAAACAAGGGAATCCCTGCTTTCTAGTGGGAACTACCTCAAGGAAGAGGCACTAATCAGGCACTTAGGAAATGAGTTCTCAAACTCAGACATCCCCAGCCTGCGAGTTCAGATGAGGGTGCGTAATAATGTTCATACTCAGATATCCCAAGTGCATCGCCACCTACCTGATGTCATGGACCCCAGTATCCTGCAGAGCCCCCCAAAAGTGTTTCTGTAGGTCTCAGGGAGTGTCCACAGCAAGCTAACTTCCACTGGAGATGACAGTGACTCCCACTGGGCCCCCAGGGGACACCACCGTTGAGGCTTTGGGGCCATGATGGTATCCAGTTGTATTTCAGAGCTGTGCCTTTCCCCACTATCAACTTGTCACCTGGGACTTAAGCAACTCAGCTTTGAGCCCCACCTTTCTACCAGCTTTGCAAAGCCCCTCTCCCAAATCCTCCTTAGGCTTTCCCCTCCAGGTAAACCCATGCAAATAAAGGTTTGGAGATTTCACCTCAGACCTCATTAGATCTCAGTTTTGACTAAATTCTTTTCCGTGGGAGCACAGTTCAGAAATGAGGACAAAATCAACAAAATTCCAGTTGCCTAGTAATCTTTTGTGAACATCACTAGAGTCATGCATCACTTAACGACGGGGTTGCATCCTGAGAAATCTATCATTAGCTTTTGTTATGTAAGTATTATAGAGTGTACTTAAGCAAACCTAGAAGGTGCAGCCTACCGCACACATAGGCTGTATGGGGTACGGTGCAGCCTGTTGCTCCAAGGCTACAAACCTGCACAGCATGTTACTGTATTGAATACTGTAGGCAGTTGCAACACAATGTTAAGTCTATGTGTATCTGAACATATCTAAAGATACTTTATACAAGTGGCGGCATAGTAGGTTTGTTTATACTACATCACCACAAATGCACGAGTAATGTGTTGCTCTGTGACTTTACATGGACTATAATGTCACTAGGTGATAGGTAGCTTTCAACTCCACTATAATCTTATGGGACCATCATTATATATGCAGTCTTTCTTTGACTGAAATGCCGTTGTGCAGTGCATGACTGTATTTTATAAGATGAGCCTAATTTGTGTTATACTTCTCAGGAATGAAGGCATACCCTACAGTAGGTTTTGTATTCTGTGTTTGACAGATGTGGCTGCTTTTCTTTGCTTTCACTTCCCTCTAAAGGAAATAACAGCAGTAAGATGAAGAAAGAAGAAACTAGTAGTGAAAATTAAGCAGGTGAAATATTTATATAAGGCATGACAGCTGTGGTCTAGACATTTACACAGAATGTTACTAGAGTAATTGCGTATCTCAGAATTTATTAAATATGCTAATTTCTCCTGGCAGATTGCCTGTCCAGCAATGCACGTGGCATACAATTTTTGAAATTCTGCAGTGATGATGGAATAAGCATTTCAAACCCATTTCTCTGTTACAGCAATTGCCACATTGCATGGTGTTTATATGTCTTTTCATCATTGCACTAAGTTACTATGAAGTACTGGGTCTTTAGCTTTCCACTATATTTGGGACATACAGCAGAGTAAGTACTCAATACATATTTTTGATGAATTAATGATAAAGAGAAAGAAATCCCACCAACAGCATATGTTGTATTATTTTTTCTCCAGATGTAACTGACCTAACTTGCTCCACAGGGCACAACTTAACCTCAGTTGGCAATGTTTTCCAGCTAGGTGACCAGAACTCTTTACTGTCCATTATGATGATTTCTTTAAAAGGGAGAAACTGACTGGGGTGGAGAATACGCCTTAGAAACAGAAGTTGGGTGTACAGTAAGTTGGGTTCTTAGTAAATTGCTGATTTAAAAATAATTTGGTTCAGGCCAAATATTCAGACAGGGAAAAGGAAAAAAAAGAAAAGTGCTTTTAACAAGGTTGGTCAAATCGTATACAAAATATAGTTTAAAACTCGTTAGCTTCCAGGAGCAGAGAACTGTAGGAAGTATGTAAATTATTCACGGTTACCTGGGAAACCCTTTCTGATAGGAAGCGGGGAGATCACAGGGTTGGATAGAAATTCAAGGAGTCAAATTGTCATGTGTTTGTGTGTAAGTCTGCTTGTTTGTTTGCCACAGATGAGGAGCAGGGAAAATTTCCGAAGGAAGGTAACATGAAAGGAAGTAAAATGCTTGTCTGTACAGGGAAAGCAGAGAAACTTCAGGTCTCTTGAAAGTGTAATTTCCAAACCACTGTGAACTTCTGGTCTGGGCTATCAGAACCCCTTTGTAGAATCAGCTTCTTCCCCCACATGCATGGTCAGTAAGGGAGCCTCCATGTTGGCAGAGGGAGATCCATGCTTTGGCCCCATGGACAGATCTGAAGATGGGCACCCAGCAAAGCTGGGCAGGCGAGGCCTTTTCTCTGTAATGTTTGGACAGAAAACCAAAGGGCGCTTGGGTTACTCCTCCAGCAGCTGAAGCTGTGAGTACCTAGGAACCATCTCTGGCCACGTTTCCCCTCAAGGGGAGAATGTGGTGAACAGAGACAAGAGATGGAGGGAAAGTGCTGGTGTGCCTGAGTCCCTGGTTCGCTGGTGTCCTGGTGTCCAGCCACATGCTGCCCTTCCCACAGCTTGGTTATCCAGTCCTTCCTCAGATTCCCTAAGCCAGTGGTAATTCTCCTGTTGTTTAAGCTGGTTTGATGTGCATTGCCATCACTTGAGATCAAATGAGTTCTAAAACACGTGCAATTGCAGACGTCAGGCACTAGAAGAGGACAAGAAGGAAGAGGTAAGAGGTTGAAGTGATCAACTTCCTTGTGAGAGAACTCTGGAGCACCACAGGGTTGAGGTTGAGATGACCATTTCAGTATGAACCAAAAAGGGTTCTTTTCCTTATAGCTAGAACAGCTGAAGATCAATGTCAGGTTGTAACACATCCATTCCCGGGAACATGGGATGACCCATAAATGCGTTAAAACACTCACCATGGGTGAGACACTCTGCTATCTGTGATATTTATGGTCTGAGACATAAAAGTAACTTTTAAAAACTGAGTGCTTGTCCTCAAGGAGCTCACAGTCTGATAGGAGGTATCACATAGATGTATGTGATTCATTGTGAAAAAATGTCTTAAATTAGAAACATGTCACTATGATTTCAAACAGGGGTAGCACCTTACTTTGCTTTATATACTCAAGAAATGTTTGCAGATTGTGGTTCAGCGGAATCTTGAAAAACAAATAGGAATTTGATGTGGAAGGGGCCTAGAAATTTCAGGTAGAATTTATACGTCTGTCTTTGTACATGTTGCCCATGTATAAAGACAGAAATGTGAGAGTGATTTAGTGTGAGCAGTGTAATAGGGAGGATGGAAGAGTTGGGAAAACGAGGCTGGAGAGATGAGGGGCTAGATCCTAAAGCCTGTATTTCCTTATACAAATATGGGCTTTCCTGGTAGAAAATGTGGAGAGTCATTAAATAATTCTATGTGCAGTTTTTAAATGATTACCTATCTTAACTATGTTGGCCAAGGGTAAGGTTGGTGGTTGGAAAACAGGTCAAGCAAACTTTTAATAAATAGTCTGAGTGAAAGGAAATGAGAGTCTGGGTTGAGTCAGTGCCAGGGGCCTTGTGGAGAGAAGCTGACAATAAAAAAAAAAAAAAAAGACAGGAGCTCAAATCTATGGGAAAGGGGGCCAGTTCAAAGCAGAGAGCATGGGGATGAAGAAACCACATAACTCCCGGAGTCCTGACCTGTGTGGCCGAGAGGTTGGTGGTTGGAATGGAGGTGAGGATTAAGTAGGGGCAGCAGTGCTTTGGTGGAGAAGATGACTTAGTGACTTTGGGACTTCCTGAGTTTGAGGCAGGACACGGGGGAATGTTACTCTAAGAGCTCAGCAGAGAGAGGCCAGTATTGGAATGTGTACTGTTCTTGACCACTGGAGCTCCAGACGTGACCTACATGCCCGGTGAATGTCTAGAACAGGTGAAGAGCAAGGTGAGGAAAGGACTCGAGGGAACACCAAGGTTTAAAGGATGGTGGAGAGAGTGAGTGAGGAACTAAGAAGAGGACCCAGGAGGAAGAAGTCAAAGAGCAGAGGCTGGCTAGGAATGAAAGCCGTTGGAAGGTAGAGTCTCTTGCAGGAGCGAGACTGTAGTGTCGTCAGAAAACGCGCAGACCACATGGATTTGACGATGAGTAGTCTTGTAGTAGTCAGTTCAATAGTAGAAAAATACTTTGGATGATCATGTTTCTTTAAATATCCCCCCTGTTGTGCCTTTACTTATATTTATTCCACAAATGTTCATAACTAGAGAATACTTGATTTAATGGATTTATGCAAAGGGTTGGTGTCTCATGGAGCAAGCAAAACGTCCTGCCTCTGGAAACCAGACCCGCCTCTTCATAGTTAATGTGTCTGGTAATAGACATTTGGAATAATACTGCAGGGAAGTTTCACGTTGCTGTCATTTACCCATTCTGATTTTCCATCCTCGTATAGCTCACTTGAAGGATGGGATAAGATGGCTGAAAGCTCTCCTGTCAGCCCTGTCTGAGAAGGGAGAATTACACAGTTGTGATGATTGGCTATCAGAGTTCCCGAGCATTGGGGTGGCCCACTTAAGACAAGCCTCATTAAATTCACTTCATCAAGTAAAGCCAATGTGTCTAACTTAAGAAAGGATATAGCATGCACATTAAGACCTGAAAATATGAATGGATTCTGAGCGATGCTTTGATCAGCATTTCTTAATATGGCACATGGGGGAGAAAACTTCTTAAAGTTGCATTTACTTCCCTTCAGTTTTGTTTGGCAGGGAAATCTATTCACCTGCTGCATAGAATTGCCTCCTCCAAAGGAGAAACCCACTCCTCGGGAAGCAAAGTGCAATACAATACGAAGTGTGCACAATTTGAAATTAGACCTGACCTCCACTCACCTCGCAAACTAAAAACAGCCTCCCCAAAATAAGAGAAAGAAAGCTGGGAAAGGAAGGTGTGAGGAACATATTGCTGGGAAAACAGATAAGAGTTGATTATATTTAGAATTTTTTTTCAAACCAGATTGAATCAATGAATACCTATGCATTGAACGTCTTAGTTTTGGGATTCCTACTGCAGGAGAATCTATTTAAATATGAATCCCAAATAAATTTATATCATGTCTGATACAGGAATAAATCTGGCAATATTAAACAGATCAAATTATCAAGATGACTAGTCTGAATGGAAGCTATTCTTAGCATAGTTTAAGTAAAGGAGATCAATATAGATATTCAAGATGAAAAAATCCTAATAGTTAATAGAAAACCAAAATTCAAGGTCCCTGTAACCTTCAGAGCAGAGCTGTTTCAAGTGCTTCTCAAGAAACAAATGTCTCTTAGAGAGTGTAGCCAGGGCCATCCAAGGCAGGGTGTGCTCCTGCATCCTGTCTGTGTGCAGTCCTTCTTCCGTGGCTGGAATTGTCTAAGATCTTGGATACCACTCTGCCCTACAGCCAGCTTCACTCAGCCAGTGGCTGGACCAAGTGGAGGTCCGAAATTGAACCCTATAACACGTGGCCTGATTTATGCATTTTACATATTGTAATTACACTGTTTAACTATTTTAAATAATATTTGTACTTAAGTTTCATGCTTCTTGCAATAAAAGGAGAATTTTTTTCCTTCTAGCTCAAGCTATAATGTAAAAATGTCAAGGCAGTTATTATACTCATAATTGCAAATTTGTTTAATTAAAATTACATTCAACTGTTCTGACACATTTTTAAGCAACTGTGAAAATAGCTATTATGATCTGTTGGTATGCTTCCTTGAGTGGCTAATAATTTTTTTAGATGATGATTTCGTTCTTTTCATCAGTAAATATGAAAATTAAAGTTAGATAAAACTAGCCATAATTTCAAACTTTGTATTTGTTTATCAGTTGGGCTTTTGAATTATATTTTAAAATCACTTTTCACCCTATGCCCCAATAAAAACACAGAAACTGTATCTGTTAAAATATCCCATAGGGGTATTCTGTGGAAAAACAGATCCAAAAAATTCATACCAGACGACAGGAGGAGAATCTTCACAGGCAGGACTTGCTCTGCCTGTGTTTCACCTCTGAATCCAAGGTCTCAGATTCAAGGATGTGCTACAAATCTATTTTCAGTTGTTCTCCATGCAGCTGCTGACACTCTAGAAGGGCCATTCCAAACTTTTTCTGGTGATGTGGGAAGGGTGTTCTTTTTTCTTTTTTTTAAATGAGGTAAAATTCACATGACATAAAGTTAGCCATTTTCAAGAGGGCAATTCAGTGGTACTTAATGTAATGACCACCACTATCTAGTTACAAAATATTTCCATTACCCAGAAGAAGCTGCATACCTATTTAGCCCACCCCCCGCCCTTCCTTCCTTCCCTTCCTCCCTTCCCTTTCCCCTTCCCCCTTCCTCCTCCCTCCCTCCCTCCTTCCTTCCTTCCTTCCTTCCTTCCTTCTTTCCTTCCTTCCTTCTTTCCTTCCTTCCTTCCTTCTTCCCCTTTCTTACTTTCTCTTTCTTACCATCCTAATGATTGTGAAGCGGTGTCTCATCGTGGTTTCAATTTGCATTTCCCTGATGACTAAATGATGTTGAACATCTTTTAATGTGCTTTTTGGCCATTTCTGTACTGCTTTGGAGAAACATCTCTTTAAGTCCTTTGCCCACTTTTCAGTTGAGTTCTCTTTTTTTTGTTCAGCTGTAAGAGTTCTTTATGTATTCTGAACACTAGACCTTTATCACTCTAAACTTTTCATTGCCTCCTAACCTCTCGAAGGTGAAGAATTCTTTCCTTCCGTCCGTGCTTCCTTTCCTCCTTCATTTTTTCCTTCCTTCCGTTTTTTCCTCTTTTTTCTTTCCTTTCTTTGCTTCTTACATATGGAAAGTATTGGATTTTGTTATTAGAAGTAGTGGGTTTTTATTTTAGAAAAGAAAGCTGTAAGGAGTAAACTTTAAATTCCCCATCATTCTACCACCCAGAGAGTTGGTTTTGTTTTAGAGACAAGATCTCGCTATGTTGCCCAGGCTGGACTTGAACTCCTGAGCTCAAGGGATTCTCCTGTCTCAATCTCCTGAGTCACGAGGACTACAGGTCCATGCCACCATGCCTGGCTTTGTGTGTGTGTGTGTGTGTGTGTGTGTGTGTGTGTGTGTGTGTGTGACAGAGTCTCACTCTGTCACCCAGGCTGGAGTGCAGTGGCTCTATCTCAGCTCACTGCAACCTCCGCCTCCTGGGTTCAAGTGATTCTCATGCCTCAGCCTCCCAAGTAGCCTGGATTACAGACATGCGCCACCACACCCAGCTAATTTTTGTATTTTTAGTAGAGTTGGGTTTCACCATGTTGGCCAGGCTGGTCTTGAACCCAGGTGATGCACCTGCCTCAGCCTCCCAAAGTGCTGGGATTACAGGCGTGAGCCACCGTGGGCACCAGGCTTACCAGAGATAATTTTTATATCCTTTTCTAGTGTTTTAAAATGTGTAGGATAAACTTGCATGCATATATAAGAAAATTCTGCCATTGTCATATACTATTTTAATATTTTAACCCTTTTTTACATGGCAAAATTATAGTTATTTGCATCGATTTATTAGAGCATTTGTTATGACTAGTGAAACAAAATATTTTCCTGTATTTGTTAATTATTTGTATTCCTCTCTTAATTGTTCAACTCTTTTTTGGTCCACTTTTCTATTGGCGTTTTATAAATAGTAAAAATCTCATATCAATGATTAGCTAATTATATACCCAAAATACTAGTCCATTTTATCTCATATTTGTTACAAATTTTTCAAGTTGTTATCTGCCTTTTACTATCCTTCATCATATGTGGGGCATAAAGTTGTTTTATATTTTTTGTTTTGTAATAGCCAACTTTTTTTTCATTAATTTTTGTTCATTGCTTTTACATGTAAAAAGTTCTTATCCGTCAAAAGATTATATAAATATTTACTTACATTTTCTCTTAAGTTGTTTATTAGTAAACTTTTTTTCTAGTTCCATCTGGAATTGTTATTATGGTGTTGTGAGATGAGAAGATCAAACTTTTATTTTTCTAAACGGTTAACCAGCTTTCCTGATACCATTTATAGGATAGATAATTTACAATAAGTGAATCTTTTACAAAAGATACAAAACCAGTTATTTTGCTCAATTTTTTTATTTTTATTTTTGAGACAAGGTCTTGCTCTGTCACCCAGGCTGGAAGGCAGTGGTATGATCACAGTTCACTGCAGCCTCAACCTTCTGGGCTCAAGCAAGCCTCCTCTCTCAACCTCCTGAATAGCTGGGACCACAGGTGTGTACCACCATGCCTAGGTAATTTTTCTTTTTTGACTTTTTTTGTAGAAATGAGGTCTTGCTGTGTTGCCCAGGCTTGAGAGCCCAGGCTGGCCTCGATCTCCTGGGCTCAAGCGATTCTCCCACCTTCACCTCCCAAAGGCATGAGCCACAATGCCAGACCTTGCTCAATTTTTAAAATAGTACTTTAGGTACCAGTTGTATATGAAGCAATTCATTTGTGGTTTGTTTTACTTGTGCTCCTGTTCTTACCAAAAGATAGCCTTACTCTCATTTCAGACCAGAGTAGCCCATGTGGCAATCCCCCAGTAGTCCCTTTTTTGGAGGCCACAGTGTAGCCATAAGTAACTGGAATGCAAAGCCTCTGTGTGGACTTCGACCCAGCTAAATCATTCCACGGTCAGATTGATCAATTTCCTGAGCTTTTTGATTTCTGGAGTTCAGTTTCCTGCAGTCGCTATACAATGTCGTTTTTGTCATATTCTCTCTTATTTCTTAATGTGTCCTGGAAGGAATGGAATATGAAGCCTTTGTAGAGTAGTGGCTACAGCATTGGCTTTAGGCCACTCTGAGTGCAAGTCCTGGCTTTGTCACTTGTTGACCGTGGAACCGTTCGAGCAAGTTACTCACCTCTCTAAGCCTCAATTTCATATCTTTGGGTTTAACAGTGAACCTACCTTAGAAGGTTATTTTGCAGTGCCTGGTGCATAACAAGTGTCCAGTAAATGTTAACTACTATTGTTGATGGTGCTGGTTACATCCTAATGGTGAGTTTCCTCTGGGAAAAACTAATTGTAATTAAGTACAAGCATTAAATACAAACAAAGAACAGCCAAGCTTCTAATGAGCAAACTTTGTGTTTTATGTTTACTGTAGTTAAGCCCATACTCAAAATAGGCACCCAGTTGCTGATGATAATTTACTCCAAACAATAAAATTACTTTCTTCAGGTCTAATTGTTTTCGATGGAAAGAAGAGGAAAAAAAGAATAAAGCAGGTTGAGGATGTCACAAGCTGGGAATAAAAGTTTGGTGGGTTTTAAGATGTGAAAAGAAATTTTTTTAACACCTTAAGGAAAAAAGTTGCAATATACTTTTGTTTCTTTTTTTATGCACAGTAAGTGTTATAGGATGTAGGTAACACATGTGCTGGTGGGGAAGTAAGGTAGAGGAAATGGGAAGGACGCGTCATGCGGAAAATGGCAGAATGGGAACATGCACCCAGCCCCTCCGTGTGCAGGGCGGCGTTGGATGAGACATGCAGCCTGGCCAGGCCTCAGGTCTTTGTTCCCCCAGGTGTTGATTCAGGCCCGAAGCCCACCCCACGGAGTCTACACGGCAAAGGGAGCCTGCAGAAGGCATGTGGCACTTCGTATTTGCATTTGGAATTCAGTGAGCTGCTGATTTGATGCTGGAAGAGAATACCCAGCAGTCACTATCAGTGTTCATGAAATAAGATATATCAGCCATATTTCTAGGATATGACACTGTTTTGTATTATCTATTGATATTTTAAAAAAATGTTATGGTAAAAAAAAATTTCCAAAACACATAAGCTACTAGACATCTGTTTTAAAATAGCACTGCTATACTCATTCACAAGAAGCAGTTGTGTTTCTGGTGGGGGTAGCGCTTTAAAGAAGTGTAATAGGGTTTGTTGTTTGTTTTATCAGTATTTTTCTTTGGAGATATCTGATGAGCATCCCCAAATGTAAAGTCCTAAATGAAATTATAATACTGGTTATCGCTAACAAAATGGGCAGCACTTATAAGGAAGACTAAAAGGAAAAATCGCTGTGAAGTGCCCTCCATGTGATAGCAGGGTTGAGAAAATTTGGTTACAGGACCTGAGCTTCTGCAGCAGAGGCCTGACAGTGTACAGTCACTGTCTGGGGTGTCCACCCAGCTCCCAGTGATTCCCCCTTTGCTAGCAACTGCTCCTTCCTCCCAATCCAGAACCATGGGCCCTGGCAGCCATTTTGTGCAGTGAGGCATCCTTTTACCCTCGAGTCTCAGCTGATTGGACCCGGACAGATGCTTGACCCATGAAGGAATTTACAATTGGCGATGATAGAGGTAGTCTTTCATTCCACAGTCCCTTTCCACATTGTCTGTTTGCCTTGAGCAGCAGCAAGGCAAAGAATGGCAGTCTGCAGAGAGCAGAAGCAAGCTTCCCTTCAGAGGGAAGCAGAGAAGGGAGACAAGAGAGTCCAGAGGGCATTCGAGTCCCCATTTCTGTGCCTCGCCTTCGTCTGCTAGCTTCTGAAACAAGTTCCCCGCCTGATCAAGCCACCAGGAGTAGCTTTCCACTACTTGCCCCCAGGAGTCCAGCAGAGGCATCCTGGGAGCACAGAGGTGTCCTGTTTCTGTCCCCTGAGAGCCTCTTCATTAGCCTAAGTGTCCCCATCGATCAATGAGTTACTCTCCCTGACCCACTACTTTAACAGAAGCAGCTAGTGCAGCAAAGAGACCTCAGGTCGTGAGCACAGCGTGCTCCAAGGCCTCACAAGGAGAAAAGCCACTGCAGGCTCCAGATGACGAGAAGGCCATAGAACATTCCCGGAAGAAGCAAAGCTCTTTGTTTTCCGTAAACACTCTCAGTTGAAGGTGGATTTAGGCAAGTGCATAGGAAAAGACCAAGATCCGGAGCTGAATAGATGCACACGGTCCTCCCAGCCTCAGTGCCGTGAGACGCTCCTGCCAGCGTGGCAGACTTTCAGAGAAGAGAACCCAGAGCTGACGGGGGGCTTTCCAGTTGCGAAGTCAGACAAGGCTCTCCAACCATTCCTGGTGAGGAGGCCTTAGGTACCAAGAGCTTCATCCTCCACATATCACATCTAGGTAGTTGTATCTGATGGCATCTGGATTAACTAGGTAAAAATAAAAGCAAATCTTTCTTGAGGACAAGGATCACAGGCTCTAGCCCCATGCCATCTAGCACCATGCCAAGGCTTTTGCACGCCTGGCGTCACTACGCCTTCACCACACCCGTGACGTGTGCAGTGTTCCTGGCTGCCTTTCATTTATGAGGCCATGGGTAAGCAGCTCGCCCAGGGAGCCACAGCCTATAAGTGACAGAGACAGCATCGCCTCAGCAGTCAAAATCCAGGACCATATTCTTACCAAATTTCTATATTGCTTCCAGCACATTGATTTAATCACTTGTGAGCCTCTTTTTTCTTTTCATAAAATTCCAACTTGAAGTCTTCTGTATGAATTTGCTAGGGCTGCATAGTAAACACCACAGACTGACTTAAACAGCAGAAATTTATTTCCTTACAGTCCTGGAGGCTGGAAGTCCAAGATCAAGGTATGGGCAGGTTAATTTCTCCTGAGGCCTCTCTCGTTGGCTGGTAGATGGTGTCTTCTCCCTGTATACTCACGTGATCCCTGCTCTGTATGTGTCTGCGTCCTCCACCTCTCATCAGGACACCAGTCAGATTGGATTAGGCCACCCTAATGACCTCTTATCTCTTTAGAGACCCTATCTGTCTCCCAATACAGCCACATTCAAGGTACTGGCAGTTAGAACTGCAACATAATGAATTTTGGGAGGACCCATAACAGATGCCTCCAGGGATTTTTTTGGATAACCATAAATTTCAGTCCATCGGATGTCCAAGATGGTTGATGAAAGCCAGGAGAGCCCTTTTGGAAGAGTGACTTCTGCCTGGGGATGCTGTGCCTTATACTGCAAGATGGTGCTGTCTAGTCCCTCTCTGATCCTATATTCTAATATAGTACTTTAAAACAATGATATACTTGGCTCTGCTAAGTTACAATGAAAAGAGCTACTACAGGTACTGGAGGCTTGCATAGAGAATATACAGGCTATTAGGGGAGACTTAAAACCATCCCGGGCTGGGTGCAGTGGCTCACGCCTGTAATCCCAGCACTTTGGGAGACCGAGGCGGGCAGATCACCTGAAGTCAGGAGTTTGAGACCATCCTGGCCACCATGGTGAAACTCCATCTCTACTAAAAATACAAAAATTAGCCCGGTGTGGTGGCACATGCCTGTAGTCCCAGCTACTTGGGAGGCTGAGGCAGGAGAATCGCTTGAACCCAGGAGGCAGGGGCTGCAGTGAGCCAAGATCGTGTCACTGCATTCCAGCCTGGGTGACAGAGCGAGACTGTCTCAAAAAACAAAAACAAACAACAAAAAAAAAACCATCCCAGTCTTCTCAGAGCAGGCCTCACTGAAAACTGAGGACTCTCAGGAGAGGGTGCCTTGCTAGCATTCCAGGAAGCCTGTTCCCATACCCCCTGCTCTGGCTCAATCAGTATGGGGTCTGGGCACTTGGTGGGGCCTCCCTCAGTTGAGCCTGCTGCTCCTGACGACTGTTTGTGCCATGTGCAGTTTCCTCGCGAGAGAGAATCTAATGGGTCCATACAGTCAGTCACCGCCAGAATGGGGCCTCCAGTGGGCAGAGCTCAAGCCACTCACAGCTGAATGCCTGGCACCCAGCCCTGGTGATGAGGTCCAAGCACAGACTTATACAGGGGCCTTGGAGGTGGCAGGCACTCTAAGGCAGCTCATAACATCACTCATAACTGACTGGCAACTTGTGTAACCTGTCAACTACAAGATAAAATCTCTGTCTTAAAGACATTTTAAGTACAGTGACATCGATTGATGTAGTAGAAAGAGACCTGTGTTCTAACCCCAGCTCCTCTCTCATCTGGACAAGTTACTTAGCCTCTCTGAGCCACTGATGTAATAACCCTACCTTAAAAGCAGTATTATAAGTCTAAAATGAGTTGAAGTACTTAAACGTACATCCACATATTTCAAAGCAAGGTATTGGATTTTTCATTTTGACATGTGTTTCTTCAGCCTTTCGGTGGCCAGCATATTCCCAGTGCCAGTGCCCAGTCACTCTGCCTTTGCATTTCAAGTCCCATCATGGGAGTTACCATTTAACCAGAAGCCATATTGTTCTCAGTGATTATTTGAAATTTGCATATGAAATGTTACCAGGTTTACACCCTGTACTTAAAAGAACTCCTAAAGGTAGGTACTTACCTGGGAATCATGACAGATATCTTCAGAATACCTTTGAGGATTTTCAACAATGAGAAGTACATTTCTCTTGCTTCAGTAGAGGGGTGTGTTTCTCAGGGGTCCTTTGCATAAATACCTTGTGGGAAGCTCTGGTGCTTGGGAAAGACCATATTCTGTTGTAAACTGGGGAATCAGACCTACCTTCCTCCCTTCTTCTATCCACATTTGTTCTTTATTTGCAAATGAGTCAGCTAAGAACAGTGCCCAAGCCCTTGAGAAGGTGTTGTATTGTACTTACAGCACTTCACTGATGACCAGTGGCTGCTTACCACTGAAGATGGGGTCAGTGCCTCAGGGCTGGGGTTCCTGTTTCTGCCCATCACGTCCTGGGCATCAGCTGGAACCCAGAGGTCTTTGAAGAGTGACCTGCTTTATTCCACTCACTTCAGAGCATTAGTGCCCCAAGTGGGTCCCCTGCTTTCCCTCAGTGGTCTCTTTAGTAAATTCTCAGCTCATCTGGTGGGTTTTGGAATAATGTTTTTTTAACATCAGGATGCATTTTGGGCATATCTGTTCCATTATTGCGCTGAGCTTGTAAAAGTTGTATTCCCAAGATAATGATTAACTTTTGGGGGAGTGTGTGTCTTTCAAGTCCCTTTTTCCTTTAATCATTTGAGGGAACTTTTGTCAGGTGTGTATGTGTATGTGTGTACCTGAGAAAACATGGATACGCACGCCTGCATGCACACGTGTAGACACATGCTTGCACATGCCATTGAGTGCCCATTCCATGTGAGGTACCGTGTTATGTACTGGTACTGTGGGAGGACCAAGGCTCAGAGCATCTGACTTACAGGTCTAAGGTCTCACGGCCATTAAGCAGTCATGGCAGGATTAAAGGGGATGCAGCAGATCTGAATTGGCTTCATATCATGGCAAACAACCAAGCTAAATCTGCGAGTTGGCTACTCACACCCCTGGCTTCCCCCGGGTTGGAGCATCTGAATGTTACTCCTTCTAGGTCAATATAATAGACTGGAGGCCTGGGTTGCTCACATAGTTACTGAGGAAGAAAAAGAAACATTTTGTCTGAGAAATGTGAGCCGCCTCTAAATTATCAGGCCCAGAGAGGCATGGGAATGAGGCAGCGGCCACCTCCCACTGCCCCCATTAGTTAATTAGTCATCTCTTGAAGCTGCCTGCTATGTGGCCTCTAGGGCGACTTGTCACACGTAGCCGTAAATTAACCTAACAATACTGCACACCAGACACCTGACCCATACCACATAGTCCAACTGCGTATAGCCAATCACTAATCAATGATATTTCTGTAAACCAATGAGAACATGACAAATACCTTTCTGACACCCCACTCCTTGTCCCTTTTCTTGGCTTTTAAATCCTGCTTGTAACAAAGGTCAAATGGAACTCATATCCAAGGTTACTTGGGTCTGAGTCTTTTAAGAAGCTCTTCTTATCTTGGCCCTAATAAACTCCCCTCTTACTGATTTTGCCTCAGTTTCTCCCTTTAGGTTGACATGGCTATGCTAATGGCAAAGGTTTCCTAAAAAAGCTCCCCATGCCCTGCTCCCAGTGCAAGCTGGAGAGTAGGCCAGCTTGTCATCCTGTGGACAAGAGGAGCACTGTGAGAACAGCAAACAGTTGTTCTGCAATATTGTCTTTATTTTCAAAATACCTTTCACTTCCCTGGGTGTGCTTCTTGCTCACTGTGGTATGCCATTACCGGGCCACTGAGAGGCGAGGGCACCAACTCATCCATTTCACCAGGCATTTCCCGTGAACCTCTCCACTCTCTACACTGCGCTGTCCGTTTCACATGTCCACAGTTCTTTTTGTTGTTGTTGTTGTTTTGTTTTTTTTGAGACATAGTCTTACTCTGTCACCCAGGCTGGAGTGCAGTGGCATGATCTTGGCTCACTGCAACCTCTACCTCCTGGGTTCAAGCGATTCTCCTGCCTCAGCCTCCCATGTAGCTGGGATTACAGGTGCCCACCACCACGCCCAGCTAATTTTTGTATTTTTAGTAGAGACAGGGTTTTGCCATGTTGGCCAGGCTGGTCTCAAACCCCTGACCTCAGGTGATCTGCCTGCCTCGCCTTCACAAAGTGCTGGATTATAGGCATGAGCCATTGTGCCCAGCCTCACATGTCCACAGTTCTAAGGAAAGCACCTAGGCTGCATTCACTGGATGCCAAAGGCAGGTAAAACTCAGGATTGACGTCAGCCCTTTGAGCTAATGTAGAAGATGTTTGCATACCCCAAATGGTTATCAATAAGTTACCATACATACCAAGAGCAGGATATCAAAGATAACCATGTATCAAAGATCTCATACACAGAGGCTTCTGGGCAAACACCTCTAAGATGCTTCTCAAGGCCACTTCTTTAGAAAAGCTTTCATGATGCCCCTGTCCTCCAAGGTCGTTATCCTTGGTGGTCACCGTACCTACATGTAGGTCCATCGGAAAGCTGCTGTTTGACATTTACTGACTTTGTGTCCCTCTCACTAGACTGTTCACTCCTTGAGAGTAGGAAATCTGTTGATGTTATCCTTGGTATTTACTGTTATGATTGCACAATTAGAATGTTCACTGAATGAATAAGATCTCCTTAGCCAAGGACGCACACTGATACTACATGGGTGCATACATACATATATGTATGTGTGTATTTGTGTGTGTCTGCATGTGTGTGTATGTCTGTGTGTATTGTAAAACATATGTGTATATGTATATGCATACATAATACATATTTTAAACTCGTGTAGTTTATCATTTTGGGAGGAATAGGTTTATTCCTCTAGAGCACTATAAATGTAGAATGATAGACTTAAGCTTGAGCTACATTGATCCAGGACAATCCATGGGAAGTGCTCTTCTGAGCACTGTAAGTCCCCGATAGGACTTTTTTGTTAAGTTTCTTATCTGTTGTTTAAGTTATCTGATTGCTTGGATTAAGGACTAATGATACCTTATGCCAAGGTAAAAATGTTCCAAAAAAATAAATTGTAATTTTAAAACCTTTTGGAATGTCTTGAGTTATTCTTTCTCCATCTAAAGCAGTCATTGAGACTTGACATCAGAGCATGCCCTGTCTTCCCCCTTGCATATGGAATCTAACCCAGCATCTCAGGAAGAAGAATGGAAGATGATTTTTTTAAATGTCAAAAAAAAAAAAAAAAAACTGAACTTCCTCCTGTGCTTCTCACCTCAGCTTCTGTTGCAGACCTTAGATGCCTGGTTTCCAGTATTCGAAAAGAGAATGATGTATACAGCCGTAAACAACTTAAAAGAAGGACATACTTGAAATGTCTTGTGTGGTGTAGTTGCTCGTTATTTTGAGTTCAGTCCATTCTTAGGGCAGGCACAGAAAGACGGGACCTGTAAGGAAACTCGCTGGATTCATCAAACCTCCACAAACCATTTGATGTCTTCCAGGAGCCCACTGGATCCCGATAGCCCAGCCCCCTGCAGCCTCGATGAAGCGTGTTCATGCTGGCTGTGGTTGGATCTGGCCTTGCAACGCAGGACATCTGGACATGAACACAGCCTCTTCCCAGAGAGATGAGCTTAAAGAGAACGGCATTATGGGTTCAGAGCATGAGCTTCGGGAAAAAGCTTGATTAGTAATTTATTTTAAAGAAATATTTACTTAAGATTACTTAAAGAAAGAAATAGCTTCATTCTAAAAAAAAAAAGTCTCCTGTCTCCCTTAGGATCTATCTTCACACACACAAATTTTCTTTGAGGAGGAGGGAGCAAATGTACCTGGGGGAGACAAAGAACTGAAATAATAATCCACCTTTGATCACAACTCCTTATTATAGTGTTCCCTGTGAAAATGATTTCTAATCAATGAGCGCTGCCACAGCACGCTGAGGAGTAATTACCTTGCACGTGTTTCACTCTGAGCTGTGATTAGAAACAAGATGTGGGCTCAGAAGGGCAGACGACGAATATAAGGAGGAAAAGCCTCAAATAGGAGCCACAATGTGCAGGCTTTGAGATGCTGAATAAGCACGGAGGCCTGCTCCAGGGAGTGATGCCGACATTCATTCATTCACTCGGTCAACATTTCCTCACTGTGTTGGGCGTCGGTGATGGTATTAGCAGTCATGTTAAGGTGACTTATCACATGTTACCCTTATATACAAAGATAGGGCAACTGGCTGGCCCTCACCGAAGCATGAGGTACTCTGTACTGGAGTACTCTGTACCGGAGGTGGATTTGGGTTGCTAAGACTACACCTTCTGACCAGACTTCCCAGTGGTTTGGAGCCAATTTCCAAGCATAAACTGGTTGGTCCACAGTCTTCCAGCCTGAGCATTCATTGTACCTGGGCTTCTTGAGACACCAGGGCCTGGAAAAGGGAAAGAAAGACTTGGAATAATTCTACCTAGAAGAAAAACTCAAGGAGGGGCTAGGGTCACGTGTGTGGCAGGCTTATTGAGAAGGCGAAGGCCACTTGGTCTCTGTAGAGAAACTAAAAGAGGCCTTTGGCCTGACAGTGCTTGCTGGGACATTTACTGTACCCATGAGAAAGAGTTTCCAAACTCTGATGAATGTTGGATGCAGGCGTAATGAACACACTTGCCCACTGAGAAACAGACATGCTCATTGTGAAGGCCCTGGGCCTGTGAGGGTGTCTTCATTTGCCGTTAAGACAGCAGATACTGCCACAGCCCCATCACCACCTAGCCATAGCAGAGCCACCCTGGGCAGGTTCCTTCCCTTCTTGGAGAGGTGCCAATCATGTTTGTTGTTTCTTTTTTCTTTTGTTTTGTTTTTTTTCTTTTTTTAAGACAGGGTCTCACTCTGTTACCCAGGCTGGGTGGTGCAGTCACAGCTCACTGCAGCTCAAGCTCCCTGGGCTCAAGTCATCCTCCCATGTCAGCCTCCCAAGTAGCCAAGACTATAGGTGTGCGCCACCACGCCTGGCTAATTTTTTTTTCTTTTGCGTTTTGTAGTGATGGGGTTTCACCATGTTGCTCAGACTGGTCTTGAACTCCTGAGCTCAAGCAGTCTGCCCACCTTGGCCTCCCAAAGTGCTGGGATTACAAGAGTGAGCCACCGTGCCTGGCCTGTTGTTTCCTTTTAACCCTTGTCTTCAGACAGCTGCAAGAATGCCAGCAGATCTACTCACATGACCTTAAAAACATACTCAGCATCTTTAGTCCACCTTGGCCTCCCCAAGTGCAGGATTACAGGTGTGAGCCACCTCGAAAACATTCTTGTTAGGTGATGTGCCCCAGAGGAAAGCTTGGACATTCTGATGTTTGACAGGTTCTGAACTATCATTGACTGCCTACTTACCTTGCCACGTTCCTAAGTCTCGGCCTGCATTCCTACCCCTAGTAGGAAATGATCCAGTTTTTAAAACTCTTACCCTCTACAAAAGGATTGAGAGAAACTAGAATGAGCGGCAGGCTTATTAGAGCAGTGGTTCTCTGGATATGTTTACAAATGGGAATAGCTGCACACTCAGGATCATTGAAGACTCACCTAAACATAACCTAGAAAAGAGACTGAACAAACTCTCAGAGTTGACTCAGCCCTTATGATTCTGAAGAAGTGATATTCAGGCACAGAATGGTACCTTATTAAAACATCTTTGTGTGAAAGGCCAGCTAACCAACTTGGATGAGAATATTCTCCCCACCTTCAAGGATGCTTAAGTTTTTCTTGGGTTACTTCTCCTGCAAAGCTTCTACCCATCGGGAAATATTAGCCACCTTGGAAGCAGTAGACAGAATGACAGTCATTCTCCCTCTGGTGTAAAATTAGGCACTGGACAAGAGTGCATTTACCTGCTTGCAGGTAGAATTAAAACAGCCAGAATGTGCTTTAAATGTCTAAGGAAAAATTTGGTCAAGGCTCTGGGCCAGTGCGTCTGTTGTTATTTTAGATTTATTCAATTAGAGTCACAAGCCAAGTAAATTGAGCTGTGTGGTTGATTTGAATATTACCTTGGAAGAGAGTGTAAAGAGATTAACAAACCCTAAGGGATGAGGGACGAGTGCCAAGCTCCTCCTCTGTCCCCACACACAGTCGGGCCAGGTTTCAGGGATTCATTTAGGAATGACGAAAATGCATGCAGAAGAGCAGATGTGCCTTTTGTTCAGGGCCACGTAGCCATTTTCCCGCTTCTCCATCCTCTGAAACTTCCTCTGTGTGCATGAACTGCTGCAGAAATGAAGCTGGTGCATCTGGAGGCTGTCAGGTTTAAGAAGGTGGCCTGCCCTGAGAACTGGGGGGCTTGGGTCCAGTCGAATCCTGCCTTTGTCTTGGCAAATGTATTGTCTGGCACAGCCGGCTGCATTCAGTTGACCTGGTGCTTTGATCGATTGGCATGGTGAACTATTAAAATTAATTGCACAGGCCTCATGTGTTTCCAGAGGCTATAGGATAAATAAGCCATGCATTTCAACAAAGAACCTTTTCAGCGTTACCATTTTTAGTGCCATGTGGCAATTGGTTGTCTCACACTCCCTTCAAAGAGTGAAGCATTTTTACATGTTTTTTACTTAGTTTAACGGAGGTAGGGACTCGAATGATGCCAGGAAGCCATCCTGTTTTTAGGACTGAAGGGGCATTTTTCAGTGTAAGTGGCTGATAAGGATGAGTTTTCTTAGAATAAGAAGCTAGAACTGACATAACAGAGAGAGAGAGCAGCAGGGAGATACAGGGGGAAAATGGTGAGGTTTGCTTGGGGTCACCGTGTGTCCTTAATGAAGACTTTAATATTCTTACTCCCACGGCCTCTCACTGTTTTCCGAGTATATCTAATGTTGCCCTAATATCCAGGCTATAATATTGCAGTGAGAATTAGATTAGAGAAGAATATATGCAGGCTGTAGTGGTTCTGACAAACCAGCTGTGGTATGACCTTCCATGGGTCACTCAGCCTCTGTGAACCTGCTTCCCACCTGTGCAGTGAGGGCCATGGGCCCACACAGTCTCATGGTCTACTCCAGCATTGCCAGTCTGTGGTCTATGCTGATTTCACGGCCTCAGATTTCACAGCTCCTCTACTCTTGAAAAGAGTAGAGGTTTTTAAAAGAATGCCTAGTAGGGTGTGGATTATGAATCTGTTCAGTATAACTACAGTTGCACTTTGCTGTCCATGGGGGATTGGTTTCAGGACCCCCAGCAGATACCAAAATCCAGAGATGCTCAAGTCCCTGATATAAAATGGCATAGTATTTGCATATAACCTACACATATCCTCCTGTATACTTTAAATCATCTCTGGACTATTTGTAAAACCTAATACAATGTAAATTCTATGTAAATGGTTATTATACTATATTGTTTAGGGAATAATGTCAAGAAAAAAGTCTGTACATGTTTAGTATGGACCAAACCATCCTTTTCTTTTTTCAAATATTTTTGATCCACAGTTGGTTGAATCCATGGATATGGAACCCATGGATATGGAGGACCAAGTATATTTTGTTTTTCCTAGCTCCTTGTAAAGATTTTCATCAGAGAATATCTAGAAAGATGAGATGAACCCCTCCATGTCCCCTTTGCTTATTATCATCTGTGACAACCTCCTAGCTTAAGGCTTAGGAGCAGGAGAATGAAAACAGCGGCCCAAATGTATTTCTGGTTTTGCTTGTTTGCTGTGTTCCTCACCAACGGTAAAGGTAGAATTGTGTGCTGTTGCTTACTACTCTTTTGTCAGGGAGGGTCTTCACCTTCATCCCATCTCAAGTAGTGAGTCTGACTCTAGGCCTACCTGCCTTTTCCTGCCTCCTCCCACCTTCCCACCTCTCTTCCTGGGGGAACCAGTGTCTCCTTCATCTCTGTCCCCTTAGCGTAGTTTGGCACATACCAGATAATCAAAATATATTTGTTGACTGCATTGGTCCAAAGTTTAGGGCTAAGAAGATGAAAAGGAAGACATGGAACTAAAACTAGAATTTAACATAATCAACCGTGTCCTCAAAGTAAAATGGAAACTAACGTGATCTAGGAAAGGTAGAGCATGTTCACGTTTACCAGCCTGGGCCTGGAAGGCACATTTCCTGCCCAAGTATTGACTAGAGTTATCTAAAAAGTTTTGGCAACTGATTGATCACTTATGATTTCTGTATCAAAATGGAAGATAGATGACTTATTCTGTCAGACTCACCCAGATCACTGCCTTCTTCATTCGGAAGGTAAGAGAAACTTGTCTCTTATATGTCAAGCACCACATCTTGAAGTCAACAGAGCAAAACTGGTTCAGAATAAAACGTGGTGATGGGGAAAGGACTAACAAAGGCAGGTTAAATGCACACATGTGCTTTAACTTCCACAGAATCATCAGTGCATGATACAACACACCCAGTGACCCACACCACTTTCTAAATCCTTCTCCTTTTTTCATCTCCTGTAATTAGCACGTAACCTAATGGTTAAGAGTATGGAATCTGGAACCACATTGCCGTGGCTTGAATCACAGCTCTGTATTCACTTATTTTAATTTCTCTGTCCTTCATTGTCCTGATCTGTAGAATGGAGATAATAATATTTTCTACTGCATTCAGGTTATTGTGAGAATTAAATAAATTAGTACACATGAAGCGCCAGGCACACTGCCTTCTGCACTCAATGACAGTTAAGTTTCTCACTGTAAATAAATGTACTTCTGTTTGATTTGTACATAGTCCACAAGACCTAAGATGATTCCAGAGAATTTCCCTTCGGTGAAGTCACGTACTCCAAACGGGAGTAAATTCCTCAAGTTAAACACAATAGCCTCATGTCCTTTAGCAGCCAGCCGGCCTCCTTTGCCAATTTACCAACATCAGCACCTCTTCAAACTTCAGAAACAGGGCTGGCTTCTTACGTGGAGCCCTCAGTCTCTGCTGTCACTTACTGGCAAGAATACGGGTCCCCCCAGATCTCCATGTCGTCTGTGACCCCATCAACTGCCCTTGGTCGGCTTGTTTCTCTCCCTACCTGGGGTGTTACATTACATGTCAGGGTTCTCTGTGTCCTGAGTGGGACCCAAAGGTGGCCTCCCTCTCCCTGCACTCGGGATCCATTCCCTGTAGGGTGAAGGGAGGCCACCAGGGTGTTTGGACCCAGGGTCTCTAGGTGAGTGTCCTTCCTGGGTTCCTATTTTATGAGCCTCAGAGCTCCTTCACTTCCTTTCTGATGTTTTCTTTTTTTTCCCTTTTAATCTCCTTTTTTCTCTCTCTCTTTCCATCTACCCTTCATAGGATTCAAATTCAAAGGCTAGATTTTTGGATTACCCTACTGTCTTTATTTGAAGTATTTAATTCAATTCCACTACTATTTTATAATAATTTTAGTTATAAAAATATTATGTATTAGCATCTTTGGTGCCCATCTCCCCTCACTGGCAAACACCTTTTGTGGAAACAAGGATTTTGTCTCCATTGCACATGCTGCATCCCCACGGCCCAGACAAGGCCTGGCACTTAGTAGGCACTCAGTAAATAGTAGTTGAATGGATAAATACAGTATACAACAACCTTGTCCTGTATATTTATAACGTCTGTGGGTCAATAGTTAAGGTTGGGATTTAGGAGCTCCTCATTATTCTGTTTTGACAGACTTACTACAAAATGTCTTTTGAAAGTCACCGAAGCACACCATGTGGCAATTTGTTACAGGGTTAATTTTTAAAATTATAATGGTGCTTGGTATATCTCCTTGAATTAATGAGTGTTGCAGAATTATGGCTGATGTGAAAAGGTATATAGTTAGCATCTGTTTGTTCTGTGCATATATCTCTCTTCCATGCTGTACATATATTTTAAGGAACATTTCTTTGGGTGCTGTGTTTTTTTCTATTTATGTCTTCACCATAAAAATATAAATAGATCATTTATCTCCGGTATCCTTAAAGTAGCTTGCATCACTTCACTCTTTTAAACTTTTACATAACCAAAGTTTCTGTCCCCAGTACACATTGTTTGGAAGATTTGAGTGGCTGGGGGCAACCCTGGAACCTTGAGGCCGGCTTCTGATGACCCTCGAGGTTTACATGCAGAGCCGGGAGCTGAGGGTGCAGGCTGCTGGGGACTTCATTCCCAGGAACACCGTGAAGGATACCTGTGGTGTCTGCCCCACCTGGCACCACACCAGATATTATGCTTAATGCTTAATATACGGTATCTCATTTAAACTGATGGCAACTCAATGAAGTGAATACTGCAGCTATTACCATTTTATAGATGAGGAAACCAAGGCTTAGAGAACTGAGTAACTTGTCCTCAGTCCACACAAGTAGATAAGTGGCAAAGCTGGGATTGAACCCCCCGTCCATGTGATTGCAGAGCCTGTACTCTTATGTACTAGGCTGTGTGGGATAGACTGATGGAGACCCGCAGGCCAAGTTCGGCAGATGTGGTCTAGGGTTGCCCATGAGCTGAAAGCCGTAATTGTTGGTGAGTGAGGCCTAAAAGTATCTCTCTCATTGCCTTTTTGATAAAAAAAAGACCCCAGACTTTTTCCGAGAAGGGGCTTCTTAGGTTTCCTGCAGGTGCTTTGATCATTGGGAAAGGTTCCAGTTGACAGTCGTATTATAGGGCAAGCAAGGGAAAGGGCCCCACTGCTGGACCCGTTTTCTTTCCTGTTAGGAACCCTTTCAAACTGAGGTCAGAGGACTGAGCCTGGGTTTTAAAAGAATTCACGGAGCAAAAGTGCAGGGGCATTCAGGAGGGGCACGTGGAATGCGGCGTGGTACCAGCAGTAGGCCAAGAGATGTCACCTGAATCTTCAGGGCCTAATGGTGGTTATCCTGGTACCAGTGTCAAAGTGGGACACATTTCTTTTTTTCTTTTTTTGAGACAGAGTCTCGCTCTGTCGCCCAGGCTGGAGGGCAGTGGCGCGATCTCGGCTCACTGCAAGCTCTGCCTCCTGGGTTCACGCCATTCTCATGCCTCAGCCTCCCGAGTAACCGGGACTACAGGCGCCCGCCACCACGCCTGGCTAATTTTTGTAGTAGAGACAGGGTTCTACTACACCATGTAAGCCAGAAAGGTCTGGATCTCCTGACCTTGTGATCTGCCCGCGTCGGCCTCCCAAAGTGCTGGGATTACAGGCATGAGCCACCGTGCCCGGCCAAAGTGGGACATATTTCCAATAAACAGTTCCTACTGGAAGAGGCCCCATGTTTCCCTGGAGAGGGAATATGCTCCAATGGAAAGGGTTGGACTTTAGGATCAGGCTGACCTGATCCTGAGTTCACTTTCTGATTGTATTTCTTACTAGTTTTGCGAGCTTCCACCAATTATTTACCCTCTCCTGGTACCTCAGCTACTCTCCCAGTAAGATGTAGGGTTAATAGACTTTTGATTAAAGATGGCAGATAGCACATACGCTTTAACCTCAGTTGCCTCTCAATACAGTAATAGTAAAGGGTTTGGTTTTTTCCCCCTCGGGTATAAAGTAATTAGAGACTAAGTGAAGGGGAGAGGAGACATCAGCACCTTAATTTTGGAAGCTGAAAAGCAGATGGAGAAGTGGAGTAGTTAGGTTTCAGTAGACCCGAGAAAGCTGAAATCCCAGGTTGGCCGGGGCACAGTCAAGAAGCAATCCAGCTTGAACTTCAAAATCCCCCAGAGATTCAGGAGTCAGTAGTACCAGCTTCCTCTTGAAGTAGGGCTAACACGGGACTGTCGATTGAAAATGTGTTTGAGGAGCAGAACCCTCAGTTTTCTCCCCCTGACGTGTAGCAAAAGGACCACCCTGCCAATTACCAAGAAGCCTTCATCTTGGTAGAAGTCTGGAGATTTATTCTCTGGAGAGGATAAAAGCAAGGTGTTTCCACCAAAACGAGAAGTAAGCTAAGACAAGATCCACGAAATAAGAGTTGCAACAAAAAAAGCAAGACAAGAACCGTCCCAAAGCCTCAGCTGCGCGGCCATCATCAGAGGGGGATCTGTTCAGACTGGAGCAGATGTGAAGGCTTCAGGGATGCTTCAAGAGGATCAAGAAACTGCAAACCTAATAACAACCATTGCCTCTTATATTTATTGAGTGTTCATTGTGTGCCAGACAGTTCTAAGCATATATGTATTAATGATTAAATCCTGATAGTAGCCCTGTTAGATAGTAATCATTATGCTCCTTTTATCAGTGAGGGAATTGAGGCACTCAGTGCTTAATCGTTAGTCCAAAATTGCATAGCTGGTAAGTGGCAACACAGATTTGAACCCAGGCAGTCCACACTAATAACCAGCATACCACGCCTCACCCCCTTGACAACAGGAGAAACCAAGCTGGTGACAAGTTAACACGGCTGGGAAAGCTAGGAGGAACAGAACGTTGCACAGAAAAGAAGTCATCTTAGTGTACTGTGCAGCTCAGTAGTGACCTAAACAGGTAACAGTGTGAAAGGTGATCTGACGGGAGTCTCAGCATGCCCACATCAGGAAGATCCGGGAGGGGCACAGGCACGGGCAGGAGGTGTGAGGCGTGAAACAGCTAAGTGCTTCTCTTCGGTGATACAGAGGCAATGCCTAAAACAAATAACAAACCAGAAGTAGCAAGAAAAATAGCTTGTTTAAAGCTCCAGAGAGACCCACCAAAGGAACCAACTGAAAGAGTTGAAAACAGGTTACCTGTAGGCTGTCTGGGCAGACTGGGGCAGGATAGGAGATGGGGGCTGCTGTCTTTCAGGAAAAGTCCTGAGAATTATTTGACCCTTCACATCTGTGCAAGTCAAACTTTGATAAAAATAAAAGCTAAACTTTAGAAGGGCATAAATACCTGGCAGTACTGTTATAAAATAAATCTGTTTTATCTTCCTAGGAACTCGGTAAATGTTAGCGTTCCTCTTTCCTTTTCCTTTCAAAGGACAAGTTCCCGTCCCAGGCAGAAATGAAAGCCCGGCACGGTGTGGCCGCTGATGGCTCACCTCTCTCAGAATGGCCCGGCTGCCCTTCAGGCCTTCATTTCTCGCTTGCTAACTTCCAGGGAAGGACAGAAAAGCAGGGGATTCTGTTGACAGAGACCTTTGATGAGCGCTTGTTCCCATCCGTGGCCTTGTTGGGTGCCTGGATCGAGGCCCAGCAAATGGCCAGATGTGGGGCGTAGCTAATGTGGGTAGAGCACCTCCTGCGGCTGTGGGAAGGGACAGTGACAATGTCTGACTGCTCCCGGGGCGCTAGCAAAGGTGCCCTCTTGGCTGCAGGTAATGGGGGAGCTGCCCCAGACAGTCTGTAAGGCAATGATCGCGTCCAGGATCCTAAGAGTTTCCTTTTAGCCACCTCCAACTAGGGCAAGAGGCCAGTATCTTGAAAGGCAGAGTTTGGGGCTTGTGTGTATGCAGGAGAGAGAGACAAAGTGTGTGTATTTATAAAGCATGCCATATGCCATTTGTTCAATGCAATATGCCACTTTATTTTTATCTCTTCTTACTTCAAAGACGGGGAAAGCCTATTAATTAGTAAATCTAATCATACATATATGCATATATATCTACATTAATATCAAGTGTTTATATATTGATAAATTGATTTAAGAATGCTTTTCATTTCTGGCAGAACCTTAGACATTAATGAACCTGAATTCTCTTACTGAAGTATCATCTTATTATTTTATAGCAGTTCTTCCTCCTACAGGGTAATTATGAGCCTGATTTTAACAAAAAAATACACTGATTTACTGTAATCTTCTGCTCAGTAATACAAGTGAGCTTTTCTATGCAAACCCTATCGCTCCAAAAAGAATTGAAGAAAAGACCGGGCGCGGTGGCTCAAGCCTGTAATCCCAGCACTTTGGGAGGCCGAGACGGGTGGATCACGAGGTCAGGAGATCGAGACCATCCTGGCTAACATGGTGAAACCCCGTCTCAACTAAAAAATACAAAAAACTAGCCGGGAGAGGTGGCGGGCGCCTGTAGTCCCAGCTACCCGGGAGGCTGAGGCAGGAGAATGGCGTAAACCCGGGAGGCGGAGCTTGCAGTGAGCTGAGATCCGGCCACTGCACTCCAGCCTGGGCGACAGAGTGAGACTCCGTCTCAAAAGAAAAAAAAAGAATTGAAGAAAAAATGTTTTACCAGTTCAGACCCCCGAGTGTTTATTGTGCACCTACTACATGGAAGGCACTGGGCTGGCTGCAGTGGGTATAATGGTGAGTAAAGTAGGCTCAGCCCTTAGCTTTTTGCATTTTATTTTGAAAAGGAAAATCCTAAGAACTAATTGACCACAACCCAAGTCTGACGAGAGTGGTGTATGAGAGGAACAAGCAGGCCCTCCTGGGGGATCGGAGGGGAAGACAGCTCATTTCAGGGATCAGGAAGAGATAGACATGAGTTGAGGGATTTGCACTATTGGAATTATAAAATAACACATCCCCAACCTTCATTCACTGATTCATTTACCCATTCAACAACTGTGAGGGCCTGTGACATGTCGGATGCCCCTCAGGACCCTGGGGATGCACCAAAGCAAAGCTCCCCTTCGCGGAGTGCACGGAAGAGGATAGTGGAAAAGGGTAGGCTGCATCTCCCTGCTCTGACTCTACCTTGGTTTCTGTGAACATTCAGAAGTTTCCTGTGTAATGCTGGGCAGTCCTTGGCAGTCTTGGAGTTTGGCTGGCATAGGTGCTGTGTGTAAGTACAGTATCGGTGGCACCCTGGGTTCTCTGACAGCATCAGGACATCACTAGTGGAGTGAGCAGTGTTTCTCAGAAGCTTCTGCCCTGACCCTTTGACATGGAGTCCCAGTCCCATTAGGGCCCTAAGCCCACAGGGGAGCAGCAGGAGCAGAGACCTCCTGTGGAAACCAGGGCTGCCCCGTCCCAGCCGGGGCATAGGTCGGTGTGGGTCTGCTTCAATGGGACACAGCATCCTTTCTGGACCAGCCTACCTGCCACATCCACGGGTTTCCTCTTGGCAGACCATGGGGTCGGATGACTCTTCTCCAGTCTCTCTGTTACAGTATTCACTGATAACCATCTCAGAGAGATTAAATCAGAACTTAAAAATGTTTTCCTGGAGTTGATGTTTAAAATATTTATTCCAAAAAAACAGGTGTTGTCAGCCTGATACATCCTCTGTGCATAATAGTTTGGACTGCATTAATTGCCTCCGGCGTTAGGCTGCTGCCCTTCCCCTTAAGCTTAACTGAATGTTTAACAAGGATGAGCGTAACACCGAAAAGCTTTCAGACTCAAAGAGCTGCTACTCTTCAAGGGTGGATTCCAGGCCTTGCAAAGACTGTGTTAGGGGTATTTACAGATTCCCTGTGTATGTTGGGAGCCTCCTACACCACTGCACGTGAGACCCATCGGTGGGGGGTTTCAGTGTCTGTCCTGTCAGGAAGTGGTTCTCTTACAGTTGACCCTCGAACAAGTTTGAACTTCATGGGCCCACTTATACATGGATTTTCTTCCGCCTCTGCCACCCCTAAGACAGCAAGACTAACCCCTCCTCTTCCTCCTCCTCCTCCTCCTCCTCAGCCTACGCAATGTGACGATGACAAGGATGAAGACCTTTATGATAACCCGTTTCCACTTAGTTAAGAGTAAATGTATATTTTCTTATTTTCTGAGTAACATTTTCTTTTCTTTTCTCTAGCTTACTTGATTGTGACAGTATAGTATATAATACCTATGACATACAAAATATGTGTTAACCATTTGTGCTGTTGGCAAAGCTCCTGGTCAGAAGTGGACTCTGAGTAGTGAAGTTTCAGGGGAGTCAGAGGTTACATGGGAGTTTTTGACTGGGTGAGGGGTTGGTGTCTGCAACTCCCAAAAAAGCTGTTCAAGGGTCCACTGTATATGCTTTTGTCTCCCTGAGAAAAAATTTCTAGCCAAATTTTGTCTTCCTTAAACTCTATAGAGCTTGAGCTTCCAGCTTGTGGTCTGAGAAACCTCTCATTCTTTGGTGTTTGAGCAATAATCCTTTTTAGCTTGATTGATTTTTTTTTTTTCATTCATTTTTGTGTCCAGGATCCCACCTTTCACTGCAGTGAGTAGCTGTACAAGTTTCCTATCACTGCTCTAACAAATTACCACCAACATAGTGGCTTAAAACAACATGCATTGATCATTTTACAGGTGCACATCGGGTGCCTGAAATCAGTTTCACTGGGCTGAAAGGGACTTGTTGGCAGGGCTGGCACCTTCTGGAGGCTCTAGGGGAAAATCCATGGACTTGCCGTTTCCTGCATCTAGCAGCCCCTGCATCCTTTGGTTTGTGGCCCCTTCCTCACATCTCCTCCTCTGACTCTGGCCCTCCTACCTCCCTCTTATAAAGATTCCTGTGATTATGTTGTGTCCACCCAGACAGTCTCCCCGTCTTATGACTCTTAACTTAGGCATGGTTGCAAAGTCCTTTTCACCATGCAAGGCAATATTTTCTCAGGTTCCAGGGAATTGGAGGTAGGTGTCTTCGGAGGATCATTCTTTTACCTACCACAGGTGCTAATTAAACGTTTTTCAAACTCAGCTGGTTGTTTCCTTTCTCCATCTCTGTCCTCTGAGTATTTATGGACCAGGTTTTCAAAACACATAACTCACTTCCTTGTTATACAGTAATAAATGTTAGAAAATTTCTCTCAGTTATTTAAAGCAGTTAGGAGATTATTAAAATGTCTTTACGGTGATCGTGGGTTATCACTCTGAAAATTGGACTTGAACTCCAGGTGTGTTGGGTATCATCCTGGGGAACCACTAACACTCGAGAAAAACCAGTATCACCATTTTTCTTGGAAACTCTCCTTTCATCTCCAAGCACAATGGAAGACAAGGAAGAGGATGGTCGTGCTGTTATTGCGTTTGCCGTCATCTTTGTTGTTGTGGATTCCTGCCTTCTTTATCCCCAACTCCAGAGCTCCCGTCTGTGCCAACCTGTCACTAGCTTTGCTGTGGAAACCTTGACCTTCTCTCACACACATCAGCTGTAGCTGGCTCCGATCTCTCATCTGCCACACGGGCACAACCAGGTCACCTAGAACTGTAAGTGTTTGTAGAGGAGAGGAAATAAGCTGAGTGCGTGATGTGCTTGAGCTCCAGGGCTCACTTCACTTTTACTTACCATCTGATTCTTGCCACCCCCCAGAGCACCAGAGCAGTGACATTAAACAAACTCTCACCTCTCGGCCGTGTTTCTCCTTAACCTTGTTCTTTGTTTTTGGTATGTATGTATGTATGTATATATGTGTGTATGTATGTATATATGTGTGTATGTATGTATATATGTATGTATGTATTTATTTATTTTTAGAGACGGAGTCTTGTGTCACCCAGGCTGGAGTGCAATGGCGCAGTCTCGGCTCACTGCAACCTCCACCTCCGGGGTTCAAGAGATTCTCCTACCTCAGCCTCCTGAGTAGCTGGGACTACAGGTGCATGCTACCATGCCCAACTAATTTTTGTGTTTTTAGTAGAGACAGGGTTTCACCGTGTTGACCAGGCTGGTCTTGAACTCCTGACCTCAAGTGATTCACCCGCCTCAGCGTCCCAAAGTGCTGGGATTACAGGCGTGAGCCACCACACCCGGCCAACCTTGTTCTTTGACACAGCTGTTTTAAGCATCCATGTGGTGTGTCCCAATGAGAATGAAAATCTTGTGAATGGCTAACCATACTGTATATATCTTGGTGGTCCAGTGAGTGTCACATGGGTGGCTTTTGATCTGTATTTGACAGATATTTTAATAATGTTATACAGATATTTTACAGATACTAAAATATATTTTACATATCCTTATGTAATGCTTAGATGTATATACATTTTGTATATATACATATGTATCACAATATGTGAAAATATATATAAAGGCCTTGTGAATTCTTTTCAACTATTATCTCTTTATCCACTTTTTGTGGGATGTGTATTTAAAAAAAATAATATTAAGTACCCTTTATTATTGTTCAGCTTCTGCTCCCCTCACAGTTCAGAAGACTGATCCTTGTATCTTTCAAGATGGAAGCCTTTATTTAAATGAGGACCCGTGAGGTTAAATTTCTCTGGACAAACCCAGATGAAAGATTGCTTGTTGAAATGAAGGCATCTCTTACACTTTGCTGCACTGATTAGATTGACCAATCAAGCTTAGAATAGGAAATGGCATGGAAGATCAGATGCGGGAAATCATTTAAATATTTGCCCTCCTGTGACAGGATCACTGAAGTCCACTGATTATGGGACCCAGAGGTTTCCATTCTTAAGATGCAGGAAGGCAGTGACTATGAAACTGGTCCTGGAAGTCTGTTGTTCTGGCATCCTCTGCCCTGGCTAAATGAGGTTCTGGCTTCCGAGGGGTCTTGATTTATAAGTGCTCCAGGGGGATTTATATGCATTTAGCTACAAAACCTGGACTGCATTAACGGTTCTTAAAAGCAGATAATATGAAAGGGAGGACAGAGTCACTTTCAAAAATTGATGTTCAATTTTATAACTCTCAGTTTCCAATAAAAATTTCTGTTATGGTCAGTAGTTTATAAAGGAGCAGTTTTGAGTCATCGTTAAGAGTGGAGGCTCGCAGGCAGATTGCCTAGATTCAAATTTTAGTTCTAACCCTCACCAGCCATGTTGGTTAGAAGGTTACTCAACTTCAATTTCCTCTTCTATGACATGGCGAATAGTCATAAACAATGCCTTCCTCATAATTGTTGTGAAGATTGGAAATAAGATAACATATTAAAAGCACTTAGATTGGGAGGCCGAGGCGGGCTGATCACCTGAAGTGGGAAGTTCAAGACCAGCCTGACCAACATGGAGAAACCCTGTCTCTACTAAAAGTCCAAAGTTAGCTGGATGTGGTGGCGCATGTCTGTAATCCCAGCTACTCGGGAGGCTGAGGCAGGAGAATCACTTGAACTTGGGAGGCGGAGCTTGCGGTGAGCCAAGATTGTACCACTGCACTCCAGCCTGGGCAACAAGAGTGAAACTCTGTCTCAAAGAAAAAAAAAGAAAAAAAAAGAACTTAGAACAGTGCCTGGCACAAAATAATTGTCCAATATACATTGGTGGTTTGTTACTATTATTGAGTTATTATTTGTTATTACGTAGCAGAGTTTGGAAGCATTAACACATAATATTTCAAAGGCTTTTTATCTCCAGTAACTAAACTCCAGAAACATATGGGTACTTCAAGGGAGTGACCATTGAGCTATTCAAATGTACCCTTCTAGTCCCAAGAGTATACCAGTGTGCACTCTAGTATACACTTGTATACCCTAACTACATAAACTGCATTACATGTCTACTTTAAGAAATGTATGTGGCACAGCATTTTATTGTCATAGCCGTGATGGCATTTATGTTTTATAAACTGGAGGGAAGTTACAAGAATTTTTCATCGAAGAACTAATCTTTTCTAGAATTAGATAGATGATTAGCAAAATGTATGACTGGATTTCTGTCATAGAAATTTTCAAGGAGATGAATTCTAGGAGAAATGAAGCATCTTTCCCCCCACCCCAATAACACAAGTTACTGGATAATTTTAAATTGGTGTCAAATGGCTTAATATCCTTTCCACAGACCCTGAAAATACAAACATTTGATATATGCTCGTATCCAATTTCAAATTCTGCTTATGTTTTATTTGAATTACTATCTCCTTAGCTGCCAGGCGCCCCAACACGAATGTTCACCCCTGTGTTTTACAGTTGTTCCTGATAGTGCTTTGTTATGTATTGGGAGACTTTGATGCCCAGTGCCCATATTGGACTACAGTCGTTCCTTTACCATTCGTAGCAGTACCTCATATGATTTGCGATGTGGAAGGTTTTTCCAAGTCATGTGTGTCCCACTGGGATTAGTGCAACTGCTTAAGTCCTGGCTGTCCCCATCCTTTCTCTGCTTGTTCACATGGTTAATTGTGGATTCATCAAATGTCGGAGCTGGGAAAAAGATATTGGAGGTCATCTATTGCTATTGTCTCATTTTCAGTCCAGAGAAGCGACGTTTTTCCAGCCAAGTCTAGCCCTGGTCGTCAGTGCAGGGGCTTAGACTAGACTTTGATTCCTTTGGTAACTACATTAAGGGGGACAAGAAGAGCGCTCACGTTCACTCTGCACAAGGACAAATGCAAAAGCCCCTGCCATCCCTTGAGGAACTCACAGTACAGTGAGGTGACAGTCAGGTGAGCAGAAAATTACCTTCTGATTCTCAGCCCATTGCTTGTTTCCCTGCACTGGAATGCCTTTGGCATATACTGTTTCAGCTTCTTATCCATCCACATTGGTTGTAAAGTGGGGAGCTTTTGTTTTTGATGCCTGTCTCTCCATTTATCCATTCATTTATTTTTCTATCTGTAAGTCATTCATCAAAAAACACTTAGGAATGCCTGAGCTATGCTGGACCCCAGAGTCACTTGAATGCTACATACTAGTGGAGAAAAATCATGGTTCTTGCCTCCAAGTAATGTACAGTCTAGTTGAAGGAGACAAGCATATAAAGAACAAGGTGCATGGAAGACACAATTTCTTCCTGCCTAAATCCTCCTGAGGTTTTCACAGGTATTTCATGTGTTAGTTATTCGAAGGAACTTTATAATGCACCTCCTTCTTTGGGGCATTTACTTTTTAAAGTAGGTTGTGAAACCCGCTTTACTAACCATCCTCTCCCTTCCCTTGTTTACTTTCTTTCTTACGTTCGAGACTGTCCCACCTGTGTTAGAGGAGGTGGGCCTAGCCTTGTGCTCCATGATGAAGTGCAAAGAGAATGCCATCCACCAATCCTGCCCTCTCTGGCTCACAATCTGCTTGTTCCCTTCATTGATTCGTTCTTTCTTTCATTCATGCATTTGTTTATTCAGTTGAATGCCCACCGTTTGCTAAGCCAGTGGTCACTATGGAAAGCAAAGGCAGACTTGGCTGATAGTCTCAAAGAGCAATAGTCTAGACTAGAGGGGAAATTAACTTTCGTGAAATAATCACACATGTAGATGTGAGTGACAGCTGAAATAAGCAACTGCAACTTGATGCTTTAAGAGCAGTGAGCAGGCTGGGCACCATGGCCCACGCCTGTAATTCCAATACTTTGGGAGACTGAGGTTGGAGGATAGCTTGGGTCCAGGAATTTGAGACCAGCCTGCGCAATATAGTGAGGTCCCCATTTCTACAAAAAATTAAAAAGTTATCTGGGCATGATTGGCGCATGCCTGTAGTCCCAGCTACTTGGGAGGCTGAGGTGGGAGGATCACCTGAGCCCAGGAGGTCAAGGGCTGCAGTGAGGTATGATCACACCACTGCATTCTGGCCTGGACAACAGAGGAGACCCTGTCTCAGAAAAAAAAAAAAAAGTAACAGTGAGCAGTGGAGTCACGGTTGAGTGTGGGGCCGGGGAGAGAAGAGCATTCAAAGCCAGGGAGTGGCCTAAGCAAAGCTCCCGGGCGGGAGAAGAAATCTATGGATCAGAGCCCTGGAAAGGCCAGCGTGGCTAGAAAAGTGGGAGACACGTTGTTGAGGCTGAAACAGGGTTAAGGCCAGACCACAATGGACCTTTTTGACCATATAGGGGTCTCTCACTTTACCAAGAGCAATAGGAAGCCCCAGGAATGTTTTAAGCAAGGAATGTCACATGATCAGATTTGGTTTCCGAAAACATGACTCTGGCTGCTCTGTGGAGGGGGACTGAAGGGGAAGACCGTGGCCACAGAACCAGCGGGAGGCTACAGCACAGCTACACAAGCAACAGGTTGTTCCAACTGAGGCTGTGGTGAGGGGATAGAGATAAGTCACCAACCAGATCCCAAAATGAGTAAAACCCAAAACTTCCACAGCTTGCTACTTGGTTGAACATGAGGAAAGAGGGATGATGCTGATTATGGAACCAGATAGATAATGCTGCCATTGTTGTTAAGGACACAACTGGTTGAGATTTGGGTTTAAACACATTGGCCTTGAGGTTTACTGGAGGCACTAAAGGTACCACATTGCACAGATAGTTTGAAACAGTCTGGAGCTTATAGGAAACACAGAGACTGGCATATAAATGTCAGTGATCTTCACTGAGAATGTATTTGAAACTGAAGTATGGAGAAGGTGGACTAGGAAGCATGGAGTGAGAAGAGCAAGGGGCTTTGCATGAATCTTATGGAACTAGGGCCCTTAGTGACCAGATAGAAGAGAGCAAATCTGCCTGGAACATGGGGGAGCCAGGAATGAGGAAGAGCCAGGGTGTGCAAGCGCTGGAAGCCAGGGGTAGTAGGTTCCAAGATGGCGGGAGTAGGCAGCATCACTGAAGAGCCAATGACATGATCAACAAAAAGCCATTGCATTTAGCAACAGAGGTCACTGGTGTCTGTGGGGAGAAATGATCACTCAGCAGGCCAGAAGCAAGATTAGAGTGGGTTGAAAATGAAGTGGGAGGAGAAGATGGAGATAGTAAGTAGACACCTCAAGGAAAGGAGAGAGACAAGGCCGTGCTTGGAAAGGTTGTGTGCAATAAGAGAAGTTTTGTAGAAGTGTAATAACGTCGGAGTATGTAGAAGTCAGTAGAAGGATCCAGCAGAGTAGGAGAGGTAACTATGCAAGAGAGAGACAGAGGAGAGGTGCAGTGTTCCTCAGAAGGTAAGACGTCCTGGGACCTCACACTGGAGGAGGGTGAGCAGGGTTGGCCTTAGACTGGACACAAGGGTATTTTACATTGAATGAAAAAGAAAAGGAAAAATATTTCCTCTTGTTTTGCTTAGATTTCATCTTGGGCTTATCTTTGACATGGATCTAGGCCACTGCAATTGTTATGGACTTTTTACCATGGGTTTTCCACCTAACGTATTTTTAAATTCAGAAAGTTGGGGTTTTTTCATTCTTTTTTGCTTTGTCAGCTCTTTTATTACATACTGTTCTATTCATTTGTTATATTTTCCCATCCTTGCAGTGCATTGCAGACAATATTATTATTACAGTTCTACATGGATGTTATTATGTTAGTTTTGCAGGGACTTCCCCATGAATAGCAGAATGTCATTTATGAAATCTGACAATCATTCTCAATACACCTCTGTGCGATACGTTAAACTCACTCAAACAGCAACGTGGAAATAGTCACCCACACTGCTGGCTTCCAGAGTGTCGTCATGTTGCCACTTGCATTTGGAAGGAGCCTTCCCTGATCCTTCTCTGGATGAAGCCCTGGAGGGAGGCATTACCTACCAAGGCGACTCCCCTTGTTGGCTTTACTGTTTGAACCAAGGGACAGGTGTCTCTAGATTCATCCAAATGTGTGTGAAAAGACGAACTTCTAATTTCAGTATTTATCAAAACTATAATTATCTTAGAAAGTTATGCAAATTAGTCAATTTTTAGGCCCTTCATTGAGAAGCTAGCAATGTAGAATTGGTGTGTGCAGTGGTCAAGAGGAAAGATTCTCAGATCAGATCCCTGGGTTTGAATGCTGGTCCTGCTACTTGCTGGCCATGTGTGACCTCGGCAGGTTATAATTTCTTTGTGCCCCTGTTTACTTCGCTATAAAGCAGACCTAATACTCCCAAGCTCGTATGATTATTGTAAGGATTAAATTAGTTTGTGTAAAGCTCTTGGAACAATGCGTGACGCATGGTAAGTACTTAATAAATTCTATGACAGCATCTTGGATGCAGTGATGGTGCTTTGGGAGCCTGTTACCTTCTGCTGCCTCCACGTGTTACAGTTTCATTTGGGAAACACTTTTTGTTTTAGTCACATACAACTCTCAAAGTAGGTGATTCTATGTCCAGTTTTTCACAATGTCTAAAATAATATGGTTCACAGTCATAAGATTTTGTAGCAGATGAATGTTTACATCTCATTTCCCATATATATAATAATCAATAGCCATTCCCTTTGCATTAAAAACAAGCCCCCCTGGGTACCGAATGGCTCTTCGATGTAGGGAATATCTTAGTCAGCTTGGCACAAATAAAACCTCTTTCCTTTTCAGCTGTTTTAAACATTTAGCAGTGGGATCAGATGATTGAACTTTCAAAAAAATTCTTCCTAAAATCTGTTTGGATGGAATCATTTGCCGTAAAGATCTGGCATTATTCAAAGCTGTTCTGTGCTCCCTTAATTGAAAAGCCCTGACATTGGCATTAGACAGGGCTTGCCTTTGGGGCCACCAGCAGACAGCTTCCTTCAGTGCTTCGTATTGTTAATGACTCAGAGAATGTGTTTCAATGAGATCAGAAGCAATCCACTAAAGAAAAAGTGGAGAGGACTTGAGAGCTTAAAAGAGCGGAGAGGAGAGATGTGAGAAAACCTAAAAAAAGACAAAAGTTGGTGTGGAAGAAGGGGTGGCGCGGGCTCCATGGCAGATTTGTCATTCGTCCCAGTCCAGCTATTTAGAATCATTTTTCCAGTGGGAAGAGAGATGAAGAGAAATCCTGTCCAAAAGAACAAGGAAGATGTCTTTGAAATGATATGAGGGGAGCCAGAGATAGACATGGAGGTGAGCAGGACCAGGCCCTGCTCTGTAGATGTCCAGGCAAGATGTACTCAGCACTACTGTGCGCTCCTGGGCTGCATTGGTGTCTTTACTGCAGGCAGAAAGGATGGATGCACGCTGGCCAGGGCCATGGCCTGCAGGTGCTTAAATGTCCCCACAGTAGATGGCTGTGTTCACAGCTCAGATCTGTGGCCCCCCCGGCCCTCTCAGCCCCCCTGAACAGTGTCCCACTGTTAGCAGCTCTGCAGTGAAAGTATAATCTGAACACAAATTAAGTGGCAGCTTTGAGGTTTTAAAGAAAAAGGAAAACCTTTTCATTTTAGAAACAGAAAACTTAATGTCTCGTGTGTCAATTCATTCTGTGCTCCCCGAAATGGTTTCATCTCTATGCTAATTTTATGCTGAAAATAGGAACTCCCCTGTGCTAGAGAGGAGAGAAAGGACTGGGAAGTCAAAGACTATCCAAGTGGCTGAGGATCAAGTGGACCCCCTTGACTCATTTTCACTTAGAAAATGCTCTCAAGGCAGCCAGTGTTATATCAAGGGTCTGCCGGGGAGCCGAGGCCTTTGCCTGCCACCCCGGGAACTGGCTTCCAGGCCTTGGGCATGGATCCCTCACCCAGATTCTGCTTGGTCTTACACCAGTGATTTTGCAGGTTATATCCAGACCTCATACTTGATAATAAGATAGTAAACTGACTTCCCTTGGTTTCCTCCACTTCTGTTTTAAATGAATAATTAATCCATTAAAAGCATCATCTCAGAAGCACAAAGTATCCTATAATCAATGACTGTAAGTTCCTTGAATAAGAAGTGGACATTGTGTTATGCTTACTTCTAGACTGGTCTGTCTCTCTTCTTAGGACATGAGATGTTGAGGATGGATCTCATCCTAGTCCTCTCTGTGCTTTAAGAGCACCAGCATGGACCCTTCCTCAGCATAGGCATGTAACTGTGATCTCTGAGGGGTCCTGTGGGTCTATCATTCAGTAGCTCAAGGGCAGCTGGACAGAGAAGCGATTAGAAGTCTTGTTCCTGCTCCTTCACTTGTTCACAAAGATACTTTATTTTTATTACTCTGGTCCTGCCAGTTCTCTTCATCTGGTTTCCTGTATCCTTCCATATACAGTGATGCTGAGGGGTTTTTTTGTTTGTTTTATTTGTTGTTTTAAAGAGAAAAGGGAGTATACTTGTTCCTTCAGGGCAAAACAAAGACCAGTGGGAAGAAAGTTATCAAAGGTCAATTTCAGCTCCTCACAAAAAGCTTTCTAAGGATAGGCTGTTTGTGAAGGGACTAAACGTGATTAAGTAGAGCTGGGCAGTCACATGCGACCATTGTCCTGAGGATGCTCACCCAAAAACTCCGATGGCCAGGATGTTGACTGATGGCTTACCCTGGAGAGTTGACATCTGGAGCCTCCGCTGACAAGCAGCATGGTCCACAGATGGGTGAATAGGGGCCATGGTTCTGTGGGCTCTCTCCAGAGGTGCCTGAGGCTGGCATCTCGCAGTGTTGTTAAACACGTGGCTCATAGCTGCAAGTATGCTGGGGTATGCTGACTGGGCAGGCGTGCGGAGGTCATGATGCAGCTCCATCTTCAAAACAGGAAGCATTTCTCAGAGATGTAGTCTCACAGATTCTAGAAAGATTTGAGAGGAGACTGTCAGAGAGACACAGAGGCCTGGGTGTGTGTGGATGAGGTGACTTCTAACTGCTTGATAATAAGGTAGTAAGCTTTATGTTTCTATCGTATTTATTTTCCCCTCAGATCAGGTTGTCTGAGCCAGAACCACGTATTCCAGAGCAGACATGTTAGTGACCTGGGATAGAGCGAAGTACATTCTAAACAATTTCTGGAAACATAAGGGGCTGAGATGCATTTAGCCATTTGAAAAGATAATGGAAATTTCAACTAATTCCTTTGAGGTTTAACTGTATAGTATTGTCTTTTTAATCCTTTCACAAAACAGACCCTGGAAGGACTCAAACTGGTAAGTGAGAAGCCAGTTACTACCAACTACTGGGCAGCTTCTTGGCAGGAGGTAAGAGCTTTCTGCTTCCTTTTTAGGACAGTTCCACCCTTCCTTGAGTGGAAGGAGTTGGTGATGTGGCTGAATGTCATGAGGGTTTGGAGAGGAGGTGGCTGTAATTGCACAGGCCCTGGCATTGAAGAGACCCGGGGAAGGGAGGTACCTCTGGGTCCATGGTAGGATCTGGAAGGAGGAAGGGAAGATTCATAGCATAACAGGTCTAGGGTGCGCACTTGAAAAGTCTATGGTAGTTATCGGTTCATGGAACTCAACTAAACCCAAAATACTGGGTACCTCATGTGTGCAGTGCTTAGTGCCAGGAATGGTGGGCTATGTAAAGAAGAATCCAGGGACTCCCTCAACTGACTTAGAATATTTAATTTCCTAACTAAAAGAAACATAACTAAGAGTCAATAATACTGTTTGTTTGTTTGTTTTGCTTTTTATGTAGTGTAAGGCACAGAAATATGCTCAGTAAACCCTTGCTGATTAATGACCACTGCAGGTCCCTGAATTTGCTTTGAGTTGAAAGAAATGCCACCAACATGCCTCCCCAGGAGTTCAAGTCAGGAGAGCAGCCAGCCTGACTATGGAAGAACTATACGGTGCCTGAAGTTCCAGGAAACTTTCCAGTTGCAAGGACAGAGAGCAGTGCTATTTAAGTAAACAGTACATGATAGCTTTGCTGTATACCAGGCCTGTACAGTGCAAGACACTGGAGGCAAAGACAGACAAACAGACAAAATAATTAAAATGTGGTTAAGATCATATCCAAATGTAAATTAGGTCCACCACTGTGGAAAACAGTATGGCAATTCCTCAAAGACCTAAAAACAGAACTAACATTTGACCCAGCAATTCCATTACTGGGGATATACCCAAAGGAATATAAATTGTTCTCTTATAAAGACACATGCACACGTGTATTCATTGCAGCACTATTCAAAATAGCAAAGACATGGAATCCACCTAAATGCCCATCAATGGTAGACTAGATAAAGAAAATGTGGTGCATATGCACCATGGAATACTATGCAGCCATACAAAAGAATGCGATCATATCCTTTGCAGAAATATGGATAGAGCTGGAGGACATTATCCTTAGCAAACTAACACAGGAAGAGAAAATCAAATATTGAATGTTCTCACTTACAAGTGGGAGCTAAATGTTGCAAACACATGGACACATAGTGGGGTACAGCACATACTGGGGCATATCGGAGGGTGGAGGGAGGGAAGAGGGAGAGGATCAGGAATAATAACTAATGGATAGCAGGCTGAATACCTGGATGACAAAATAATCTGAATACCAACCCCCCATGACACAAGTTTCTCTATATGACAAACTTGCATATGTACCCCTGAACTTAAAATAAAAGTTAAAAATAAAGATTATATTTGGCTGGGTGCAGTGGCTCACGCCTGTAATCCCAGCACTTTGGGAGGCTGAGGTGGTCGGATCACAATGTCAGGAGATCAAGGTCAGCCTGGCCAATATGGTGAAACCCCGTCACTACTAAAAATACAAAAATTAGCCGGGCGTGGTGGCGCATGCCTATAGTCCCAGCTACTCAGGAGGCTGAGGCAGGAGAATTGCTTGAACCCAGGAGGCAGAGGCTGCAGTGAGCCGAGATCATACCACTGCACTCCAGCCTGGGCAACACAGCGAGACTCCATGTCAAAAAAATAAAAAAGATTATATTCTTTGTTAAATATAACTAAGTGAATATAAACAAAATGAAAATTTGGGGAAAAAGTAAGATATCTTTTGGCATTAAAGATAGCCCCTTAAGAAAATGACTATCAGTACCAAACATGGAGCCATCCAGCTAAACCCACAGAATTCTAGAACATCAGAGCTAGATAAGCCCTTAGAACAATCTGTCCAAATCTGTTATTTTACAGAGGGGGAAGTGGAGACCCAGCCATGCAAAGGTATTAGCAACAGTTAGTTTACATTTCTTTCTGGCTGCATTTACAGTGGGTAAATACATCTTAACTTTAGTGGGTTGAAAAAGACAGGTGCTATTTTCCTCAAAAAATATTTTGGCTGCTGGTGATCGACTCTTAGAGCAAGAGAAACACTTTCTAACATTGATGTGGGATTTTGTGTGTGGTGTGTGGGTTTCCTGAGCTGCCGAGCTTTTCCACAATCTCCTGCTCTATTATTTTGTAGCCCACTTTCCTTTAATGCCCACCATCAGAGAGGTTCTCTTTACCGTTCCTCTGCTCAGCTCCTTCAGAAGTCTGTGTATACCGACAATAAATAGGAGGTCTGAAAAGAGAGGAGAGGTTTTTAAATTTGAAAACAGATGAGAGGCTTTCTTCCCTCAAGGGATGATGGTGGGGTTTAGTAGCTTCAGCTATGCTGAATTTTACTTATAAATGGTGATGACTTCTTATAATGTGAGGTTTATTTTCTGTTTTATATGTATCTTATAAGTAGCCACATAAGCAAATATTTAATTTGTTGTTACTCTTGTGCTGTTGGGCAGCAGCAGCTCATATGAATGATACTGTACCAATTCAAGCTTGGGAATGACTGTTGGACACCCAGCACACTGTTAGGGTTATCTGTGTGTGTCCATGTGATACTGAAATGGCTGGTCCCCTGGTCAAATAGCCAGAGAAACCAGAGGGAAAGTGAATTCTTGAACTTCATTCAATTAAATGAATTGAAGTTTAGATGTTTTTTACTGTTTAATTCAGGCAAAACATTTGTTATTCTTTATGTAGAAATAGCTGAGGCAAAAAATGGATGGCTTTGAAGGAATATCCAAGTTTGAATCCAGGTTTTACCTCTTCATTGCTATGTTACCTTGAGCAAGTTTCTTTTGTGTATGTGTGTGTGTGTGGTTTTATTTTATTTTATTTTTTTGGCTCTTGTCGCCCAGGCTGGAGTGCAGTGGCATGATCTCAACTCACTGCAACCTTTGCCTTCCGTGTTCGAGTGATTCTCCTGCCTCAGTTTCCTGAGCAGCTGGGATTACAGGCACCTGCTACCACGCCCAACTAATTTTTTTGTATTTTAGTAGAGACAGGGTTTCACCATGTTGGCAAGGCTGGTCTTGAACTCCTAACCTCAGGCGATCCACCTGCCTCGGCCTCCCAAAGTGCTGGGATTACAGGTGTGAGCCACCGCACCCGGCCCACCTTCAGCAAGTTTCTTAACTTCTCTAGGCCTCAAGGGCTTTAATCACTTGTAATGATGATAATAGTGCACAGTGCTTTCAAGGTTATATTTTAATAAGCAATATAAGGTACCTAGTGCAGTCCCTGAAAACAACAAACAGATGTTAATTCCCTTTCTCCTAAGAAAGTAGCCCTGGAAGGGGAAAATAGGAGTCATTCCTTGACACAGAGCAGACGTGTTATCCTGGCCTCCTTCGCCATTGCCTTCTGTGGTCAGTACTTGAACACTGTGCCTTCGGCTTCCATCAGCAGATCCTGAGAAACAAACAGAAAATTACACCTGTAGGCCCCATAGTAAAGCTTGCTGAGGGTTGTCCATTCCTATCGCTCAGCCAATCCCCCATCCCCCCGGTCCCCTGGTCAAATAGCCAGAGAAACCCCCTGTCCCGCCTATAAAACCTTTTGTGAGAAATGTTTTAAAAAGCAAGCACCAAGAGTTCGTGTGCCTCAAGACAAGGGTAAATTTAACTCTAAGGGTTTCGTAAGTGACCATTTTTCCTTCACTGTGGCTGGAGAGAGCCTCCGAATGCGTCAGCCCCCAGGGCTTACTGCTGTGTGCTCTTTTCCCTGATCTCAGTAGTCCTGTACTTGCTAATATTTCCCCTCATCATATTGCAGTGTATTAGGAGAGGGCTTTGATGCTGTTCTGTGATATTATAGGCCCAAGTCAAGAACTTCCAAATCCTGCCCTGCTAGTCATTTGGCCTCCTGATGTCAAACAGAGGTCCTGAGATTCAGAGAGTGAAGCAGAGTAACTGCCGGCACCGCCTTCTCACCTGCAAGAGCACCCAGCACCTTGTCCGGAGTTGGGCTTAGTGGAGGAGCTGGTGAAGGAGAAGAAGAGGCCGGGTTGGCTTAAGCATGCCTTGTGCCTCCCTCTAACCCCACAACTTCAGATCCCTTTAGCTGCTTGCACAGCTCATGACCTATGAATGGGAGTGGGGAAGAAGCAGGCAAAATGGAGTCTGACATGAGAAAAGTGTCAGTAACATCCTATTTCTTATGTTGATTCTTGATTTCTATCCTATTCAAACATTATTTTATTGGATACCTTCTTTTGTAGGCCTCCTTAAAATTTTCATAGAATGAGGCAAGATATAAACCCTTATATAAAAGTTGACAGCGGTGTATTAATGATATATGCAGCCAAGCATGGGTGCGTATGCCCAGAATACACAATGTATACAGAGGACATTCAGTGGCCAAAGCTGGCTAGAGTTGCTTTGGTCCTTGATCAAGTCATATTTAGATTTCTCCACCCAAATAACTTATATCAATACTGACTAGGTAATGTGTATTCAACGGGCAGTACACCCCCGATCACTGTGGATATCACAATTCAGGAAATATTTACTTACAGGGCTAAGAAAACTTTTAGCTTCTAGACAGTAGAAACCATGTCTTATTGTTCTTTATGCTTACGGTACTTGGCCTACGGCTGATACACAATGGATCATGAGGGGTGACTAGATAAATGAGAAATTTTAATGGCAAGGTTATTCAGAGTAAATGAAATGTAGAATATCGTAATATTTTATAACGAATGGCATTTTGGGCAAGTTATTACTTGTATGTATTTTTAGAAACACAAACTCTTCCCCTAACCAAATGCTTCTGAGTAGGATCCTGCTTTAATGGATAGAAAAACATGAGTTCTCATTAGTATGCACAGCACTGAAGCCCAGTTACATTTTTTTTTTAAATAAGCACACTTTTTAAGTGTTGCTCTGCAGTGTCATTGCTCCGAAAGCTTATCACATTGTTCATTTTCTTAGCAGGCCCAGTTCTACTGATGGTGTAAAGTTTCAGCCGGGGCTTCTCATAATTATTGCTAATTCTTAAGACTGAAATCAGGTGGCTTTTTATTTTTAGTGTCCTTATTGTGCTCACTCAAGACTATATATTCAGCAGTGTGCAGTCTATGCCTGACTGTATAAAAGACTGGAATGTTCACGCACTATAATGAATAATGAGTGTCAGTGAACTCATTACAGTAAATCCTTAGGTAATTACTTTCTGCCTTAGTTGGGGGACGTATGGTAGCATAAGCTAAAATTATTTCATCTCCAGACAAACCCTGAGGTGGCTGTTAGAGTTAAATATAATTCATTTGCAGCATGTTTATTATAGTTAAATTTAACTAATTTAGGGCCTGTTGCTGGCCAGAAGCTGAGGAGGAGGAAGTTGCAGTGTCCATGAGTACCTCAGAAAAATGAGGCTTCATGGCCGAGCTTTCAGAGCATGACGTAAGAGTTACTCCCACTCTGTCTCTGCTCTTCCTGTCCCCAGAGCTAGATGGGTTTGTTCATGAAAGTGATTGGCTAATGAGCTCTTCGGTCTTAGGATTAATGTGGTGTAGCACAAGGAAGTCTCAGCGTTGAGCTGGGGCTCTGCTCAGTTCTCTCCTCTGTTTCTGCTGGAGCTTCCTGGTGTTACAGAAAGAACTATGGTGTTCAAGGTCACTGTGGTATGAATGGATTTATCAGCAGACGCTGAGGCTCCCCCTTCTTGTGCCCCACTTGCACTCAACACTGTAGGGCCAATTTGGGCGTTATTTCTTCCTAAGCCTTCCAGTCTGGAAGACTTAGCTCTGGAAAAAATAGGAAAGGACTTACTCCAGGAACCAAGCACATGTTTACACAGGATGGTTTAACCTTTAAAGATGTTGCCACGGAAGAGTTTTTAGATTAGATTTTGCCTCATGAACGCGCTTCTGAGCTGGATGGCTTGCTCTCCCAAAGATGTTACAGGGACACCCGCGGGAGAAATCGCAACAGCGTTGGGAGGTGAGGCTTCTGAGCCATCGCTTGTGTCTAAGAACATAAGCCAAAAATCACTGTAGGGGGACTGTTCCCCAGAAGACAGGGACCATGCCAGGAGAGGAAACACAATTCCGATCATCGTGAGGAACGTGCATTTGAGGAAGACGTTGTCCTACTTTTCCACAAAAATACCATGTCTCCACTCTGGAAATCTGTGCACTGTGCTAATTGCTCAAGAGAAGGTAGCAGTTGGAAAAAGTCCAGAGAAGGATGAGTAAATGAACACAGGAATCATTCGGTAGCCGTGGGCACAGCAAAGCCCCTTCAGTGGGAAGGCAAGAGTGAAAAGAAGACAGCACTGAAGTCTGTGGAACCTAAAGCGACTTTAGTGGGGTTTCTTCACCAATACAAAGTGCAGAGCTAGCAGGGTAGGCACACCCACCATGCCCGTGGTGGCCCGCCTGGAGACTCCATCCAGGACAGCCGCCTCAGCCTCACTATCCCCTGGCCACATCCTGGCCCTTCAGTCCCACAGTGACGCAACTTACAAGCTGCAGAACCATCTGCTTCTTAAGCCAGTGTTCCTCCCACTGTACCATAATTGCTTGCCTTGTGTCCAGACCCTTCTGAAAACTTTTCGATTTTACTCAAAACAAATTTTGGCCATGGAAATGGTTTGTGACTTTAATGGGCAAACTGTGATATAAAAAGTAAACTATGGGTTACATAACTTCAGGGGCAGGTTAACTTTTCCAGAATTCTGGTCTCAAAGTAAAGATTTAGTTGAGGCTATGAAAATTCAGGAAAAAATAAGAAAGCATTTCTACACCTCCCTCCTTCCCCTTGCGAGCCCCCCTTAAAAATAGCATCTGAAGTTTCATTGTAGCTGAGTCACTGCTTGGTGTGATCTAGGGCTAGGCTGCAACTGGACCTGTCAGAATGAGGCCACAGTGATTCATGATGAAGCTAAGTTTGGTTGCCACTGACAACATGTGTTCCTCTGTTCTTTCCCTGGAGTTTGGAGACACTGTATTTTGCCTTTGGATTAGAAACACCTTTGAATTGTGAGAGTAATGTGATGAGATGGGCCACTGCAATTAATGCACCCTCTGGGCCCTCTTGCTGTGACACCCTAGCCATTTGTTAGGGGAAGGTAGGAGTAATTAGCATAACCAAAGACCTTTGGGGCTGTGAAGGTAATGTATCTCCTCTGCCTTTGCAGTTTAGCGTCAAGTCAGTCTACCAACCAAGAGCCCCCCAGCACCTTCTCTGGGCCCCAAACTGTGCTTCCCATTGAGGAAAGGCAAATGATGGAATATGCGGTCCCTACCCTGAAGGAATTTGGGGAAGCACAAGCCAATTAGAGAAGCACTCTCTGCTTCCCATGTTGATTATACTCATGTATGTGTCAGTTTCCACACCAGTGTGCGCCCGGAGGGCAGAAGCCACATCTGGTTTTGCTGTGCATGGCACCTGTGTTCCTGAAGCTGAAGTGAACAGGTCCAGCCTCCAGCACCTGCTTCCCCACTTCTGCCATCAGAAAGACTAGTTCGGGAAAACATTTCTTCATTCCCTTCCTAGGGTGCCACGGTTAATAAGGCCACAAATTTGGGCCTGTCCATTCTGGTGCAAGTATCTGCAGAAGTAAGAAGAGATCCAGGTTAGCAAGGATACAATTACAATGGTTTTATTTTTTTAATGGGACTGAGGCAGTGAGAAAATTCTGTGCTCCCCGTCATTTATGCAGACTTCAGCTAAACTTATGCTAGTTGAACTCATGCCAGCTCTGTGGAAGTGAGGGACAGATATAAGAAACATGGGGACTTTCCAAGAAATGAAGCTTCTTTGCTGCCATGTCAGTGATGCTTGTTTCTGATAAACTCAAACTTATGGAAGTGTAGAGTAGAGCTTCCCAAACAGGGTGCCTTAGTTCACAGATTTGCACACAGGGGTGCCAGCATAATGATCTCTGCAGCTCTTGGGACACCTTGGTGTGTCTGGAGTATGAGATGGACTTGAGATATGAATATACATATAAATACGTAATATATATAATGTATCTGTCCAACTTAGGGGACTAGATAGACAAGATGTTAAATGCGTTCCTCTCTGGATGGTAGGGTTTATGGAATCCTTTAATCATTTTACTTATTTGCATATTTAAACTTCTGAGTCTATAAGAATTTATTGTGTGTGTGGAAGAATTCTTTCAGCCCAACCAAATACTAGCCAAAACATTTAAGTGAATCGTATCAGCATTCGGTGATCCAGCCAAAGGTTTATGTCTATGTTGTATTCAAACACTGACTTAGAAACCATTTGCCCTGAGGATGTGTCCTGTTTTTTGTCAGTTTAAAAATGATTGTTTTCCGTTACTGCATTCTTATTAGAAAGAAAAAGAAACAGGAAAGCAGATGTCACATATCAGAGAAATTGCCACATCTTGATAGATTCACACCATTTATTTTCTTTGCCTGTAAGCCTAATATTGGCAACAGCCCAGACTGCCAACTTTCTTCATTTGTCGACATTCTTATAAAGTTAACTTCCTGTTGAGGATGTTTTTGACGGAGATATTAAGAGAAAGACTTGTTGGTCAGATGTTGGTTCTAGTTGGCCACACTGTAAAGGCCAGTGGGGATCGGACCCTTGGCCGACCCATGCAGAGGTAATAGTTTGCAAGTTGGGAATTCTTATTTCCCGGCAACTGTAGACAAGGAGCAATGATTTGCTATTGGTATTTTATATCATGTTTCATTTGCAAAATGTTTGTGGTCATTCAAATTTGTTTTTTTTCACAGTACTTCTGTGAATGCCTGATTTCTCTTTGCCTAGACTCTCAGATTCTTGAGTGGGTGGATGGAGGTGTGATATTTGCCTTCTTCTCACATAGGAATGCCTATAACCTAAATGAGATCAATATCATTTCGTTCTTCTGGGAGAAGTACTATTTTTGCCAGTTACCAACATTATAAAATACTTCCATATTTGGAACTGTGGCATTTTGTGCTTGGAGGGATTTTTTAAAGAAATTGTCTGGTCTAGTTCCTTCATTATACAAATGAAACCATTGAGACCAACCCAGGCAAAGGGAAGTTCTCAGAGTCACAAGAACTGGTCAGTGGCCAGGCTGAGGCCAGACCCCCATTTCCTTTTTACTACTGGTCATACTCTATACTTTCTACCAATATTTCCCAATTACTATGGGGAATTAATAAAAAAAGTTTTTTAATCTGCATTTTTTGGGGGAAAGAAAAAAATACAAAGTTATGTCACAACTTAGGTGGTCAATAAATATTTGGTGGAGAAGGTGTTTGATAAAGTTGCATATATTTACCTCTTGAATCAATAAAAATACATTATATTTGCAGATAGACACACACACACACACACACACACACACACGGTGATAAGTAGCTGGTAACCACATGTGGGCTGTCAGTCACTACAGGGACTTGATTGTCGTGTGTCCCAGTCTATGTGGCTCTGTTCAAAGGAAGAAGCTCTGGAGAGGAGTGACCGAGAATTTTAGGAGACAGAGAAAATAGACTTCTTTTCAATGGAAACTTATCGGAATTGTTGAAGTGAGAAAGCCAGACACATCTCTACATGTATTTTGGTATCAGTGTAGTATTGTCTGCGGTAACTCTTTGTCTAGTCATGAAATATGTTACTTGCCATTCCACATGTACCAAATACAGTGTTAAAAAGAGTCCTGTTCAGCTGGGATAAATCACAGAACAAGTATAGTAAGAACATTACCAAGTGATTATATAGGATGTCTTTGAGATTTGTGTCTCCAAGTTTCTGAATATTTCATTTTGAAAGAGTAACTTAGAAACCATAAAGAGAAGTTGCATATAAGTGCCTAGGAGAGCTGATCTTTACCAAATTCAGTAAAAAATTCAGAGATGAATAAAATAAACCTGGACTAATTCATAATAACCTACAGAAGATACATTGTTTTCATTATTTTCCATTGGCTAACGTATCCAGTAGGAAGTTAAATGTCACTGTCCTTTGCATAGCACAGAATTTGTTTTCCTAATCGCCTTTCCTACGTATTGAACAACATCTTGGCCATAATCATGGCATGTGCTGCATTGAACCTAAGGTGAAAATCATTCTTTTTTTCTCACCTGAGGGAAATTTCACTTTTTTACTGAATGAAGGAAGCACTTAAAGTATAAATTAAAATAAAGAGAACTACTATTAAATTTGGTTAGGCTCATATAAAAAAATAATAAAATGGCACTCAAAACAACCGGACTCAAGTTTGTGACAGAAAGACTTAGTTTAGTACAGCCCATTTATGTATGCAAGAAGCTTTTCTTTCTTTTTTTTTTTTTTTTTGAGACGGAGTTCTCGCCCTCTGTCGCCCCAGGCTTGGAGCCTGCCAGTGGCCGGATCTCAGCTCACTGCCAAGCTCCCGGGGCCCTCGCGGGTTCACCCATTCTTCATGCCCCTCAGCCTCCCAAAGCTAGCCTGGGAGACTACGCAGGGCCCCCGCCACCTTCTAGCAATGGCCCCGCCGGGGGTGCTAGCTTTTTGCTATTTTTTAGTAGAGACGGGGCGTTTCACCGTGTGTTAGTTCAGCATGCGTCTCGATCTCCTGCACCTCGGCTGCATTCCGGCGCGCCCGTCATCGGGCCCTCCCTAAAGAGCTGCTGGCTACAGGCTTGAGCCACCGCGCCCGGCCGCAAGAAGCTTTTCTTAAGGGCACTTAAAGATGTCAGCTGCAGTCATAAAGGATACACACTTGAACTGAGTGTGAGATGAATGAAGGGATTCCGCTCTTGTCTCTTGTTGATGAGTTCATGTATTTGATTCTTCTCTTTCCTCCTACATTCTCAGATGAGGCATGGCCTTCAACTGGATTTTGTATTTGTTAAATACAAACAATACACATATTAGACTGGATATATATTTGCAAATTCAGATTTATATCATCTCCTATTTTAACATTATGAGACTAACAATATATTTTATTGCACATGCCTGTGATGTCCGAGTTTGGGATCTGCTTTAATTCTCAATAACATTCTAATAAAACCATTGTGAAGAGCAGAGCTAGCCATAAGGACATTTACAATGTCACATAAAGGTGGGCTGTATGCCACATGCCTTATAATAATATATGAAATGATCGCAAATCGGATTTGTATGGAAAGTGTTAACAGCAGTTAAAAGAATTATATTTGAAGTCATATTTCTGAATGTGAGACTTTCATTTTGTTTAATTATCTATTAAATGCTCCCAAACTTACTAGGACTTAGTGTGTGCTTTTATTCTATGTTAGTAAGAGAATATCTTGGTAGTCAATCTCAAGTGTATGCCCCATCTTATGACTGCGAGATTCCCTCTCTCATTCTGGTATTGTCCCATGATATTTGCTGCTTTCTGCAGTCAATATAGACAGACTTGAGCCAACTTAAATGTTGTCTCAATATTTACCTAGTACAAAGAAAATTCCATTTGAGAAAACCACAGAGTATAGTCATTCCTGGAACAACCAGGAGATGGTTATTATCATTGGAAACAATTATTTTTAAAAATTGATCTCAATTCAGAGGCATATGTATATTTAAAGCACCCACACATCTAAAACTGTTCTCAATTAATTTCATGAAATGTTATTTTTTAATTTAAAACAAACCAAAGATGATTAATTTTTATGTAACCAAAGATGATTAACTTTCATATAAATTTGTGAATCAGAACAAATTCTTGAGCCAACCATGTGTCTCACTTTTTTTTTTTTTTTAATATGGGCATGGTATAAATACTGAGCATCAAAGCAACCATATTTTAAAAGGCCTGGTCTGAAGAGGAACCATAAAGTAGGTAAGGTTTGTGTTCTGCCTTCTTCTATCTCCTCCTAGCTCCCATTCAAGTTATTTCTTCCAGCTTTCCTCTCTGGCAAGGTACAAATGCCCCTGCCTCTGCCTCGCCCCCTCACACTGTAATATTGGTTCCAGAACTTGGCAATGAGCCAGCATAATCAAATTCCTCTGGCTAGACTTCTCTGGCAGTAGAGCATTTAAGTGCTCCGCTCCAAATACTTTCCAACAATCAGAACCAAGATACCTGTGTGGGAGCCAGTGCCATAGGTAAGTCCCCGTTAGTGACAGTGGCCTTGCAATGATGCTTTGGGAAATGATCCTGGCTTCAGTGAGTAGGACAGAGAGGAGTGGGTACCCAGCCCATGCAGAGCCAAGCAAGGGGCTGTAGTCAAAGAGTCAAAGGCAAGAGTCATTGTTCTTCCCTGTGAGCTTGTGTAGCAGAGTGTGTGTTCATTTCTCACACATATAGTTTGATCTCGCAGCTACTTGAAGTGTTCACATGTCTGTTTGCTGACTCGATTGTGAAATTCCTGAGGGTAGGAATTATGTCTCATGCCCAGCACCAAGGAGGAATGCAGTAAATGGGTGAGGAATGAATGAGTGAATGAATCAGTCTGTCAGGCAGTCCGTTAATGCAGATGGCAGCAAGGAAAGTATGGATTCAAATGGTATCTTTGAAAATTGCAAGAAATGGATGGATGTGGAAAACAGAGAGATAAAACTAAGAGAAAAGCAGGAGAGATCAAGGCATCAAAGGCTTGGAGCTGAGCAAAAGGAAGCGCCTGGGAGACAGTCGTAGAAATGGGAACTCAGTGAGAAACCTCATGAGGGAAGCCAACAGATAAACAGTTTGTCAAATCTCTTTCTCAAAGAAGCATCCTCTAAAAGGTACCTGCGTTTCTAGCCTCTCACATCCCCTCCCCTTACCACACTCACCCAAGTTCCTGGAGGTCTGATAAACAGACAAAACTATTTTGTAGACTTAGCCGATGTCCATGTTTTAAGGGACATTTCCATCAATGCTTGAAGGTTGCCATCCTTTGTAGATTTAGGAGGAAAGGTGGATGGGAGGGAGATAGGAAATCTCAGCTGGTGCCTTGAGGAGACGCTTTGGCCTCCTGGAAGAGGGTACCTGTTAGCCGGGATTAGCCCCTCAGGCCATGGCTTCTTTCAGAGGCATTAAGTTTACATCAGAGAGGACATGCTTTTATAGTCTGTGTTGTCAGTGCTGTGCCCTCAACCACTACTGCAGATAGCCTCTTACTCTCTAAGTAAATAGTCTCTCAGGGAAGAGATCCACCTCATTTCACACATAGCCATCCTTTGTAATACGAGGGCTGCTTGCGCTCTCATTGGCCTCTGGAGCTTCAAACATGTCTCATTCCCACATCCTTCAGAAGTGCCGAAGAGGGACCTACCTGGCTGAGTGGTATGGAAGCTAGGAGGGAAAGACCCTGGTTTGTGCTCTTTAAAGTCTGTGAGTTACAGAGGGAATATGATAAATAATTCATTTTTCTATCTTCAGCCCCTCTTTCTCCAGAGTTTTGGAGTGAGCTCTCTAAATTTCCCAAGAACTTCTCTGAAAGTTCTACCAGCTGACCAAATGCGGAAACACCTGCTGTGTGCTTCCTGGAGATTTTCCCCACTGTCTGTTTTATAACCTGGTGAATGAGGCTGCAGTCTTGTCTTGATCCGGAAGTGGCGCCTCTTGGATCAGAAGGAATGTCTGAAACACATTGATTTGTGGCCGGAATCGTAAGCTAAGCTCTAGGAACATCCTGCCAGAGGCTTGTCCTTAGGAAATAGTCTCACAAATTTTTTTGCTGGAGAAGAGATGACCTGCTGCAATTGACCTTCTGTTGAAGGCCGGAGAACGGAGGTGACAAAGCAAACCTCTCAGTTTCTAATGCTTCCTTCAGGCTATGCTTTTTAGGGGTGATCCCCTCTATATCCTGAGAGACCTTAGCCGCGCAAGACATTAAAACTTGGTCCTCAAAATGAGTGATACCAGCCTGTGGAACATAATTGCAACCAAAATGTGCCCTGGGGTCACCAGCCTCCTTCTACCCTTCCCTCTAAAATCCAAATAAAAACATTAAGCCCTCCTGCACTGACCTGCCCTGTTGAGTGCTTTTGCAGATTGCCTGGGAGGTATTTATGTCCTCCTGTCTTCTCCAGCTCTAAATTCTGGCTTCAAGACCCTCCTCCATCACCCCTCCTGTCAACACTCCCTGCGGTGTTAACATGCCCACAATGCTGATGGCCATACTTCCCTCTTTTCCCAGGGTCTCCTAAACAGTACAATGGCTTTCAAAAGAAATAATGGAGAGGAAACTATTAAAATTGAATTTCCACATTGCAGTTTTGACAGTTTATCAGTGATTCATCACCATAAAGAATCTCTTACTCTCCATCCTTGCCCTGTGAATAGATTCACACCAGGAAGCAGCCGTCTCTTTAGAAAATCTTCTATCCTTTCCTGGTTTTTCCTAAGTGCCTGGTCCTCCCAAAACTCCTATCTTTTTTGTCCTGACTAGGAGGAACCCTCACTTCCCCCATCCACACCCCCCAACACACACATTTCCTTTGTAACAACACCCTAGAATGAGATCCTTTTACTTTCCGTTTTTACTTCCCAGTTCCTGAGAGCCTTACTTTTCATAATAAAAAAAAACTCTTCAAAGTGTTTTCCTAAAGAGTTGTTCTCCCTCTAAAGTTGAATTTCTTCCTCCAACCCAATATGGAAACAGCTATAGCCCGGTATGTGCCCATAGCAATCTTTCCTTCCTGCTACATAATCACAATTATTTTAATGATTATTTGATTTCAACAGAATGTAGCGTAGCGTGGATGCTGTTAGGGTCTTGATGAAGGCATGAGAAACAATGCTTGGGCCGGGCGCGGTGGCTCAAGCCTGTAATCCCTGCACTTTGGGAGGCCGAGACGGGCGGATCACAAGATCAGGAGATCGAGACCATCCTGGCTAATACGGTGAAACCCCGTCTCTACCAAAAAATATAAAAAACTAGCCGGGCGAGGTGGTGGGCGCCTGTAGTCCCAGCTACTCGGGAGGCTGAGGCAGGAGAATGGCGTAAACCCGGGAGGCAGAGCTTGCAGTGAGCTGAGATCCGGCCACTGCACTCCAGCCTGGGCGGCAGAGCAAGACTCCATCTCAAAAAAAAAAAAAAGGAAAAGAGAAACAATGCTTTTCCTCAGAGCACTTCTGTGTGCTTGGACATTGTGCGAATGTGAACAAACTTGTACTTCAGTAAAGGTGCCCAACCAACACTGAGACACATAACCAGGAAAACAAGACTGCAGCTGATGGTCAGAGTAGCCACGGGTTAGGCATGAGTGGCCATGGGTTATACATAAGCATCCACAGCACCAGCTTGGGCAGCTGTCACCTGCCATTGTTTATCCACAGGGTCAACTAGAACAGGGTTTCTGGTGGACATCTCTATCAACAACACAAGTGAACATAGGGAAAATGTTAAATGAGAATTATGATCAACTAGAATTAAAAGGAAAATCAGTCCACCCTGTATTTCCCATACAGCTGTCCCATCCGTCCTGCTATCAGCACCACATAAGATGTATATGGAAGATGGTTTATTGTTAGCTTTTTATTAGGCTGCTTCTAGAAAATTCAGCAAGTACCCACAGTCCTACCACCTAATCAATAACACCTGCTCAACATTTTGGTGTATTTCCTTCTAATTTTGTTTTCATGCACATCTCTTTTGTTCTGCAGAAAGTACATCCGTTGTCTTTTTTTTTTTACTTCTACAAAGTACTGTTATAGTAGCTCCAACAACCAGTGAAAAAAAAATTTGTTCTAATAGAAAAATGAGCAGCAGCTCAATAAAACAGTTCACTAAACAGTTTATCTACACTTATAGCCAGAAAACAAAATTTAAAAGTTTTACCTTACCAGTAATCAAAGAAATGTAATTTAAAATAATGATTCCATTTTCATCTACAGTTAAAATATATAAACAATAATACCTGCTTGCGATGAGAAAGTATTGACATAATCGCTCTCGTAGAAGGCTGCCTTGAATGTAAATCTCCAAGTTTGTGTTTTGTCAACACGAATCAGCCTGGAAGTGCTCATTCCCTTGATCTGGTAATTCTGCTTTTTAACATTCTGTGCTAACAGATTTATCTGAGAAAGGTTCAAAGATTCTTTATTAGAATTATTTATTAGCATTATTCTTTATTAGATTGAAAATCTGGAAGCAACCTGAATGTGACCTATTGAGAAACAAATACATTATAGTTTATTCATCTGGACAAGGAACTATTTTACAGATATTTAAAACATTTTAAAGAACAGTTGCGCACCTTTGAAAAAAAAAAGTTCGCAATATAACAATGGGCTTAAAGGGTAAAGAGAAGAATATGTGATCTAGTTCACATTTTATAAATATTCATGTTATGTCCATGAGGGAGAGCAGGACAGCAGATCCAGTTTTCACAATGGTTATCTGTGGCTCACAGGACTACAGGTGATTTTTACTTTCTTTATGCCTTCCCAGAGTTCCCAAATTATTTTCAATGAGTATTTCATTTGTGTACGGGGGAAAACGTTACTTAAAATGGAAAAGAAGAAAATCACTCCTTTGCAGCAGCTTATGAAGCATTTTAGCAATGAAAGATAGGGAAATCCCCAAGATAGACAAGCCCTTTCTTCCCCTTCTGACTTTGGCTGATCCAGCTAACAAACTGCGAACTGTATTCTCAAGAGATGGAAGAAATGAAACAGGCTGTAGCAGGGGCCTTTACTGAAGTCTTCTCAGCTTCCTTCCAGCTGTTGCTTCTCCCCCTCCCCTTCCTTCTCTGGCTCCCTCCCTCTTTTGGTGCTTTTCCTGAGGCTGGTGGCTACATTTGTTCAGTGCTTGAAGTCATTCTTTCATCAATAATTTGTCAAGTGATTTAGAGCTTTCTAACAGCAGCCTACAGTTTGCTCTGATAAACTAATGCGGTAAAGAGTCGGAATTCAGGCTGCTGGGTGACAGACCAGCATGCCATTTTACTCTGCCCTGGTCAGCATGTGGTTTGGGTTCTGCTAAAAGGACACTTCCGACTCTACCTCCATTTGTTTAGCATTTCTCCTCTCAGTGAACTTTTAGTAGCTGAATGCCCAAAGGAGGAGACTACAAAAAGCAAATTATAGTACATCACCTTGATGGAATATTACCTAGCTGTTAAAAATGACAGTAACTAGGTTGCAATGTCAAACAGTGTTACCAAAGAAAAACAGGAAACAAATTCATATCTATATATAGTTACAACAATGTAAACATATACATTTGTATTGGAAGGAAATAAAGGAAGCAGGGAAAAATGAAAATTTAATGACAGATGAGAAATGTTTTAAATTCAGCAATAAATATTGAACTTTCACCATGTGCCAGACACTATGCAAGTCTCGTGTATTTTTTTAAGGTAGTTTAATAATATGTTAAGTTGTAAAGAAGTATAAAGTAGGGGTGATGGAATTCATTGGCAAAGATGTTATTATGGGCAGCCTGGCTCTATCCGAAGGGAACACTGAACGTGTCATTCTTTTCCATGCTGAATTTATGTAAAACGTACTGTGATGGACTCCAGTATGTCTGTTCAGTCCTCAGTCAGCAGATGGGGCTTTTCCTTCTTGCCTTGCATGTCACTCTTTTATCCATGCACTCAGTAGATACTGAGCCCTGCTGTCAGCCAGGTCCTGTTCAGCTGCAGCTGATACACGAGGACCAGGATGACAAGGCTCTGCCCTCACAGAGCTTGCAGGCATTGGGAAAGACAGACGCTAAACTACATAAGTGAACAAGTTCGTTTGCAATGTGATTTCAAATGGTGACACCTGCAGTGACGAAAAGTAAAGGAGTGTGTGGGGCAGAGAGTGAAGGGAAAAGCAGTAACTCATTTTAAGGAGAGTTAGGGAAGACTCCTCTGAGGAAGCAGGGAAGTGAAGGAGCAAACCACAGAAAGGCTGGGGAGGCAGTGGGAACAGCACGTGCAAAGGCACTGAGGCAGAGCTGAGTTTGACATGGCTGTGAGAGGAAACGCGTTCAAAGAGGGAAGCTGGGGCTGGGACGTATAGGGCTGTGTGGGCCACAGCCTGGGGTCTAAGTGAGATGGAGAGTTTTAAGGGGTGGGACAGATTTACTCGTTTAGCATGTGATCTGACTTCTTGAGCGAATGGCCTATCAGAGAAGGGGGTAGCAGAGGGCTGTTAGAGGCTTTCAGCCGTCCAGCTGGCCTGGACTGGGAGGGCAGGTATGGGAATGACGGGAGTCAGGGTCTGCTCTGAAGGCAGAAGGCATAGGGCATGCTGTGTGGGGTGTGAGGAAAAGCCAAGAGACGAGGATACATCCTGGGTTTGGGACTAAGTAAGCAGGTGAATAGTGATGTCATTTTCTGGGAGGAAGAAGGAAGAGGTTTTATTATTCCCGGGTGAACATTTGCCTAGCTTTGATTCCAGTGTGCTAAGTTAGTCTGGGAGCTGCTCCTCACTCCCAGAATTCACGGCTATCTCTTCATGGCAGGAAAAGGATTTCTAGGGATACAGGAGAGACCACCAGCCTAGGAGCTGGGAAACATGAGTCTGGTCCACCTCTGCTACAGAAGACCAGTGCTTTTTTGTTTTTGTCTTTTTCTTTTTTTTTCTTTTACTTTAAATTCTGGGATTCATGTGCAGAACTGCAGGTTATTTCCATAGGTATACATGTGTCATGGTGGTTTGCTGCACCTATCAACCCATCATCTAGGTTTGAAGCCCCACAGGCATTAGATATTTGTCCTAATGCTCTCCCTCCCCTTGCTCCTCACCCCTTGACAGGCCCTGGTGTGTGATGTTCCCCTCCCTGTGTCCATGTGTTCTCATTGTTCAGCTCCCACTTATGAGTGAGAACACGTAGTGTTTGGTTTTCTGTTCTTGTGATAGTTGGCTGAGAATGATGGTTTCTAGCTTTATCCATGTCCCTGCAAAGGACACGAACTCATTCTTTTTTATGGCTGCATAGTATTCCATGGTGTATGTGTGCCACATTTTCTTTTTTTTCTTTTTTTTTTTTTTTGAGACAGAGTCTCGCTCTGTCTCCCAGGCTGGAGTGCAGTGGCCGGATCTCAGCTCACTGCAAGCTCCGCCTTCCGGGTTTACGCCGTTCTCCTGCCTCAGCCTCCCGAGTGCCACATTTTCTTTATCCAGTCTATCATTGATGGACATTGGGGTTGGTTCCAAGTCTTTGCTCAAAATAGCAGTTTTATAGAGAGAGTATAACTTTGCCTCTCAGAACATGGTTTCTTGTATACCTGCCTAGCTTGCCTTTCAGAGCTTTGTCAACTGCTTAAAGCCTAATTCAGGTGCATAACAGTGTCATCATTGTTATCTGCATTCCTGTGCGTGAGCAGTCACAGCCCAGGTCCTCAGAGAACCATCCCTGATGTGCCTGCTGTGTTAATAATAAACCCCACTGACAAGTCCCCGGCCCCTCGCCTAGTTCTGCTGCACGCCCATCGCCTGCCCAGCCCTGTGCACTAGTATGCAAAACTGCAGCTGAGAAAGAGTCCCTTCAAGAGTGAGACCAAGGAATGTCCTTATGAATCCCTGAGTATCCAGCAAATTAAACTGGCACGTCATTCTCTGAGGATTCCTGCCAACTAAGGTGATTCGTTTGTTTTCATTGTCACTGCCTTCCTATGTTAGCAAATGCTGCGCTTTGTTTCCAAGGGCTATTTCCATCACCCTTACCCTAGAGTAAGCTAGCTGTATAAATGAAAAGCTGCAACAAGGATCTAGCTTCACCCTCCAAGCACTGCTTAGTGCTTCCAGTCAGGAAGCTTCTTTCTCTCTCTTCAATACCGTCTCAAAAATCCCGGTGTCTGTCACCTGAAGGAGGCATCTTTCACATTGAATGGAGAGGTGGAATGGATTTTGAAAGGATAATTTAGGGAGCTAATCTCAGCCATCAGATGTTTTTCTTGCTAACAGGAGCCAATTCTATTATGTTTGTGAAAGGACTCTATTAAGACAGGTTTCTGTGACTGCCAGCACTCTATTTAAGCTTCTAAAGTCATTCAAATTGCCGATTCACCAGCCAGGGAAGAATTTGTGTGCCTTCCCCCTTAGCAATCAAGGGAAAAAAATTAAGTGGAGCCAGAGAGCAATTTTCTTTATAATTTCTTTTCTTGAAGTAAAGAAACTCAGAATCCTTGACCGTAAACACCATGGAACCCATGGAGGCTCGTGATATCAGTGTGTGGGGTTGTCACTTGGAGGCAGGAGGAGGCTCGTGATATCAGTGTGTGGGGTTGTCACTTGGAGGCAGGAGGCTCTTCACAGCCAGTTCAAGAAGAAGCAGAGCCAGCCGCAAGCAGAATGGAAGCAAACAGGAAGGGCTCCTGTCTTTTGGGGACAGAACCAATCAATAGTTTCTTCACATCTGCCATTTCAAGGAAGAATTTTCTTCCCTTGGACGTATAGTTGCTTTTTCATAAAGGATTCATTATTTTTGAGCCAGGTACAGGAACCAAGATTCCCCCTTGGTTTCCTCTGGGTCTCTTCACGCTGAAGTATTGAAAAGATTTAGGTCTGGAGATCCAATGGCTGGCTTCAGAGCTGCCCTGTCCAATCCTTCCAACCCATCCAAAATCGTGGCAACGGAGGTGAGCAGTTAGGCCTCTTTCCAACACCCTGCAAATCACTATTGCACCGGGATGGCTTTAGTCCTGAGGTGACTGGCCTACTGTGTGACCACGCTGAATGAGGGGTGTCCTCCAGACCTGGCCAACTCTGCTGCACCGAGTAGACAGAACTCGGATTGGGGAGCAGTTTAAGCCAGAGTGACTCTGGGCTGGAGAAGGCGTTTTAAATTCTACCTGGAGTAGATAAAGTGTATGAGGTTTTGGCTTTACGCCTAGGGGGCTGGACGCTGGGGCAAGGGGAACGTGCTACACCCTCTCTTGGACCAGCTACCACAGGCCTCATCCAGGACCAGAGCTGAGGTTTCACTCAAGCGCTTCCTAGAAGAGGCCCATATCAGGCCCCTTCCTATTCAAGTCTAGTTGCTTGACAATATTTCCTCCAATTTCAAGGTAAGAAAACTCTCCTTGTATTAGCAAGAAGAATGAAGACTGTAATTTTTAAATGATGTTATTTAGATTCAATAACTTTAGAATACTCTTCCCATAAGACCACTCGGGGGATATTCAGATCACTTCTACTGCCTCAGGATTCCCACGTGAAGGGTGAAAATGATGCTGGAGCTGAATTTACAGCTCCTGGAAGCATGCCCAAGAAAGACCGGTGGACGATGAGATTTCACCTCTGTTTCCCCTGCATTTCTTAGCACAGTGCCTGGGCCATAATGAGCACTCAGTAGATGTCTGCAGAAGTCATGCAGGTTTGATATTGTGGATGACGACAGTCTTTCTTTCTATGAACTTCTTAGGCTGTTTAAAATTTATCTCAACCTCAGCTGCCAAAGTAATAACTAGCCCTTGCTGTATCTTTTGGCAAACCATATATTCACTGGCTTGGCCTCAGGTTTCCTTTCCCGTCGATCAAAACATATTGGCTAAGTACTCACTCTGCACCACACACTGGGCTTGACACTGTAAAGTCATGCTCAGAACTGACTTTGATAATAGGAGTTTTGAAAACTTTAGATTGAAGGAAAATAGATAGGCAAAAGCTAATGGGCTTAAAAATACTGCTTAATGGTTAAAAATCTTAATCTGTTTATGTTGACCAGTGTTAGCAGAGGAATATGAAATTATTTCTGTAATGTATACAAATCAGTAATAGATGCTGGTGTGAAAATATATGTAATAATGAATGTATTGAATTTATGGCCTGTGAACATGTGGAATATGACGTGTGTGTCGCTAGTTTTATATCCTTGTATGTTGGTCCAGATGTTTAAAAGGTGTCACAAAGGCCAAATCAGGGGTGCTGTCACCAAGCCCACCAAGTTGCTGCCAACCCTCCCAAGCTTCAGAGGTAATACTCTGGCTCTTTGTCCCGCCCTCCTTTTTTCTTCCCCACCAGAAATGAGGATCCTTATAGAATCAGGTTAGTCAATACCATATTTCCCTTCCCCATCCCATTGTTTTGTGTTAGACTTTGTATTAGGGAATTTGTATTTCATCTGTTTTGCAAAACAAATATTAATAATAAGTTATTATTGTACTCCTCTGGCATAGTAACATCCTGTTAGTTTACTTTACACATAGCAAATCCAGCCTGACGTTCATCTTTAATGATCTCAGGATAAATGGTTTTAAGGTTCAACAGCCACAGAGACAACTGTCACACATTGTCAGCTGGAATAGATGAAAGAGAAAAATGTGGCATCTGAAAAGCAACTTGCAAAATGATCTAAATATTTTACTTTATTTTCCGAAAACCCTCACCAGATCTGCCCCCTCACCACTAATCCTGGAGCAGCCTGATGACTTCTGGGAAATCCATTGCTTAGCTTTGATGGAGGGAGGGAGAGATGAACAACCGCTTCCCAAACCGTGGCTGTTGAGCAGGATATTAATGGGCAAGGTGGCTAACGCGTTTGCATTGTTCTGCGGAAGTTTTGCAGTGCTTTGGGGAATCATTTATCCTTAGCAGTTGCAAGGTGGCCTGTTTTCAAGTAAACCTAGAGTAAAAATCTAGTTATCTATTGCCATGTAACAAACTGCCTCAAAACTTTGTGACATAAAGCACTGATTTTATGATGCTCGTGTGTCCTTGTCTCCGTTTTGTGATGCTGGGGCCTTGTCTGGGAATACTCAAAGACTAGAAGTGACTGCTTGACTGGGCTGGGATGAGGCATCTTTACTTACACATCTGGCGCTGGACACTGGCTGTCTGCTGGGACTTTCTGGGGTGATGGCTGGAGAACATTCGCCCTCTCCAAGCGGCCTGGCCTTCCTCACTACAGTGGCCTCTGAATTGTTAGCTTCCTTATACGGTAGCAAGTGTGCAAGTCGACAGGTGGAAGCTCTGCTGTCTTTGTCACCTAGCCTTGTAAGTCGCATAGCATCACTTCCACTGTCCTCTACTAGTGGGAACAGTCATAAAAGCCCACCCATTTTCAAGGCAAGACGACATAGCCTATGCCTTTCAAAGGGAGGATTGTCAAAGCCAAACCGGAAAATCATGTACGTTGGAAGATGGCTTTGCTGCTATGTTTGAGAGATTGTGCTGTGCTCTATGTAGAGGTTTCTGTAGGAAATAAACAAGTTGAGTTCTCTGGTGAAAACACGTTTGAAAACGTGGTAATAGGAATATAGCTAATCCTTAGCATTTCTTGTAGTAGCTAAGGTCAGTGTATGCTAGGCCTGGTACCTGAGCAGTAGTCTTGATACTAAGTTGACAACAGGTAGCCTACAGGAGTGTTTTCTAGCTATTTGGAAATTGAAATTCAACCAAAAAAGCTACTGCTGCTCTGAATCAGTTACGTCATGATACCTTAGACCTAGGCTACCTTTTTTCCTGAATAGTAGAAGGTTACATTGATTAAAAATTATGGGGAAAGTGGATTCCTTCATATAAAAATTGGTTAAAGTTTGACTCTATTCTCTGTTAAAGTAAGAAGCTTTTAAATAATTGAGTTCTTCAAAGGAATTTTATATTTTATATTTTTTTTACCTATCTAGCCATGATAAATAGAATCAGATAAGAGACCGAGTGTGAATATTCAGCACAACCTTCAACCAGGTATACGTATGTATTACTCTCTATGTTCTAAAGGACTCAGCAATGTGTAGTGCTTATGAGTTCTCATTTGACAGAGGAGGACTCCTATGTGGAATGCCATGTAACGGCCAGGCGCGGTGGTTCATGCTTATAATCCCAGCCCTTTGGAGGCCTAAGCAGGAGGATCGCTTCAAGCCGGGAGTTTGAGACCAGCCTGGCAACATAGTGAGACCCCCACACACACTTCTACAAAAAAAAAAAAAAAAAAAATTTAGCCAGACTTGGTGGCACACACCTGTATTCCTGGCCACTGGGGAGGCTGAGGTGCGAGGATCGTTTGAGCCCTGGAAGAGTTTGAGGCCGCAGTGTGCTATGATCACACCATTGCCCTACAGCCTGGGTGATAGAGCAAGACCCCATCTCTAAAAGAAAAAAACAGATAAATATATATATATGCCATGTAAGCTTTTACACTTATTTGTTGTCTCAATTCTGGTTTTTTCTTGAGCAATTTCTTCTTTTCATTCTCATGAAAGTTAAGGTGATGACGCTGTGCTTACCCACAAACTGTGTGTCCATGTAGCCTTCACTGCCATTTGTCCTGAGGCTTTTCAAGAAGTTCAAATCCTAGAATGATCAAAACATCTCTCAGATCCCAAAGTGACTTAAGAACCATGCTAGGAATTAATCCTGCTCCATAGGAAGTTACGCAGCAGCAGCATTTGTGGCAGCGCCACAGCAAGCCAGGGACTGGCCCACGGGCCGTATGCTGTCATTCCCAGCACTCTCTCTCCCTTCCAGAGAAACAGGAATTTGCCACACGTCTATGACTCATTTGCTGGAGCTGTTAAGTGATGATGGTGTTTACAGTCTTGGGGAAGTAAAGTCACCACTTACTGAACACTTCCTGTGTGCCGTACACGCAGTCGTAACCACATTATTTTATTTGGGATTGACGATGATCCTTTAAAGGAGCTTTTACTGTCCCAGTTTTACAGATGAGGACATTGAAGTTCTGGGAGGATGAGTAACTGGTAGAAGGTCACACCGTATGTAAGTGATGGACCCAGCCTCTCTGTCTACTTTCAGCTGATTATAGAGATTAAATTAGAAGCAGTTCTTCCTTTCTTAGAAAAGTAAACCTAGTGGGAAAGTCAGAAACCATAAAGGAAAAGAGTGATTAATTTAGCCACATAAAAATTTAAGGTTTCTGCTGAACAAACTGCACCAAAAAATTGGGTCAGGGATGTATAACAAACTAGTGGGGTGGGGAAGGAGACTGCCAGGCTGTGATAAAAGGCCAATTTTTAAAACATAACAAAGAACTCTTTAACAGTCAGTGAGCACGAGATATACAGACTGCTGTGAACATAGGACAGGATGCTCACCCTCACTCATGATTAGAGAAATACAAATAATTTGCTGCAAATTACATTTTCAGCTGTAGGTTTGACAAAGATTTTAGAAGTGGATAATATTCAGTGCTGTCAAGCGTGCAGGACAACAGGTATCCTCCATCTGCATTATCTGTGGATATGCAAATCGGTACAACTCTATATTGAAACTGAAAATACACATACTCTTGGACTCAGCATTTATTTATTCCACAAATATTTTAATACAGATATTCACAGATATGGGTACTGCAGTATTCATTGCAATGCCAGAAACTTCATCAATAGAAGACTGATTAAATAAATTATAGAATGTTTATACTACCAAACACTAGTAGCCATTATTATTGTTATTTTTTACTTGAATCTTGTTTTTTATTTTAGCACTTTATACAGCTTGTCTCATTAAGTATCACCCAGCTAAGATTTTTTTATAGGGCACGGCACATATATTTTGTTTTGTTTCCTTTTATTTTTGCTCTGGATCTCATGTGTAGCAAGTAGAGATGTGAAATTAAATATTCCACAATAGGTATGCCCCCTCAAGTAGCCATTATAAAGTGTTCTATACACCATTAAGTAAAGACGACAAAGATATATTGAAAGAACTAAGGTATACAATATATCATAAATTATTCCATTTTTTGTTTTATAAACATGTAGACTTTTGTGCATAGGAAATATCTATAAAGATACAAAGGAAATCATTAACAATTTTTATCTACTGAGGACTGGAACTGAAGGTATTGTCTACTTTGCAGTTCATATGCATACGATTTAAATTTTTTACTATGAACATACCTTTTTTTATAGTAAAATGCTAATTTCTAAAAATACAGTGTAGAAGACATTCATTTATTAGGGCCCTGTTTGCAGGAAGCAGCATAAGTAAATCATCCCATGTTGACAGATAGAACTTATCCAACCGTAGAGAACAGATATCAGTGACTTAATAAGCAGTAGAGATAATAAAAATTTTAGCAAAACCAACTAGAACCTCTTGGGAGTGAGTTTCTCTAGCTAGATGAGTTCTTCAGCCTAGCAGAAATAAGGGAAAATAGTTTTTTTGGAAAGATACTTTCTGAAATCTTATCCAATTCCATGTATATGTTAATACCTTTTTTTCTATTTACAAAGTGACACATTCATTGTCAAAATTTGGAAAATACCAGTAAGCTCACATGGGCTTTATTTTTAACAGGCTACAAATTTAAATACAGATAACAATTACAAGATTATGTCTAAGCAAAGAGAGCAGATTGATGGCCAAACTGATGATTGATTAGAATGATTTTTGTCTTTTTAAAATTGAGTTATATAAGAGGTAAAGGAAATAGATTGATGGCTGGAGAATTTGACAATGTATAAGAAATCTGAGAATTCCTTTGAAAAATACTCAGATTTTCAGCCAAGTTAGAGTCACATCCACCACTGACGGGAATCTTAAACCATCATTGCATAAAACTTTGGAGATGAAAGACTTCTAACTCCTTCATTTTACAAAGAAAAAATTGAGGTCTAATTTTTTCGTTAATTCAATTTAAAAATAACAAGTATCCAATACAATACTCTTTCCACTTCCTGATCCTATCTGATGCAAGAAGATTATTTTTCTAGGACATTGCTCGTTATTCACTTGAGAAATAAGTATGGCTTTCAACAAACAAAGGCAAAATCATGAGATATAACTAAAATTGTTGATTCACCTTTGAAGTCGTTTCGGGTCACTATTTTAATACCTTGTTCACACAGAACCTGTTTTGCATTCATTTGCAGACTTCAAATATCTCATTTCAGGGTGAAGTTCAGCTGAGTGACATTAGAGCCCTGGGAACTCTCTTTGGTTTGGCATGAAGTGAGAGGTCTGAAAAGAATATCAAGCTAAATCCTCAACTTAAAAGCAACACTTGTTTTTTTAATTTAAAAAAATCCAGTATTATTTCAATTTTCTTAACAGTTTGTGTCATGCTCTTTAGTTAGAACTCAATGTAGAAAATGCAGCATGGGTTGAAGTAGACGGCAGAAGTGAAAGCCAAAAATGATGTCCGATTCTCACTCACTGATATGGGAGGACGAGGGAAGAAACGGTAAAGCACCACGGTCAACAGCACTGACTTAGGAAATATCTTACTCACAAGATTTATTAGGCTGTTCTTGCATTGCTATAAAGAAATACCCGAGGCTAAATGTATAAAGAAAGAGGTTTAATTGGCTCTTAGTTCTGCGGGCTGTACAGGAAGTTTGATGCTGGCATCTGCTCAGCTTCTAGGGAGGCCTCAGGAAGCTTATAATCATGGTGGAAGGCCTAGGGGCTGCAGGCACGTCACATGGCGAAAGCAGGAGCAAGTGAGAGAGTAGGGGGAGGGAGGTGCCACACACACTAGAACTCGTGAGAACTCACTATCCCGAAGACAGCACCACGCCGTGACAGATCCACCCCCATGATCCAAACACCTCCTACCAGGCCCCACCTCCAGCATTGGGGATTATAATTCAGCATGAGATTTGGGCAGGGACAACTATCCAAACTATGTCACAAGGCAAGCTTCAGGAGCTGAGGCCACCCTTCTAACATGTGGGGTCTTGCCAAGTTTTGCTAGTGGTCCTGGAGGTTAGGTGAGTTACTAGGATCGAGGTCCTCAGGCCATATCCCCCTTATAAAATGGAATCTGGGCAGTTCTCCAGCAGGCCCGCCAGGCCTCAGATCACCTTTGCCAGGTTCCTGGAACCGGCCCACAGGGTGTGGGTCCAGCTGATCAGTGTAACAGTCAGAGTCAGCCGGGCTAGTGTTGCAGTAAGAAATGACCTGAGAGTATCTGAATTCACCCAACAGAAATGTGTTTCTCACTCTGGCCGTGTGTGGGTGGGGTGCCCTCTACATGATTCTCACACGCAGAGCTGGTCTGTGGGGGATCTACTCTCTCGGCTGTTCCTGGGGCTGCCGGGCTGCAGGGAACGAAGCCACACCACCTGCGTGCCCTGCCAACTGCTAAGGCGCGGGCACAGGCAATTCCTCCATGTGCCTGGAAGCAGAGGGAAGGCACTGTGCTGTGTGGGTAACTCAGACTGCTGGGAAGGACTGTATATCTAAGTAGACTACAGTTCACAGGGTCTTTGGGATCCTGGTAGGGTCTTTTACCGGCTCACCCCGTAGCAACAGCCCCCTGTAGAGTGGTGTGGGATGTGATAGGGTTACTTCTCCACAGGGAGCCTGCTACCAGGAACCATTCAGACTTCTCCCAGCCCATCTCTTGTTCTCTCTCAGCAACTTCTTTAATGGTCTCCTACCTCATTCCTTCCCCTTGAAGTCTACTTCCGCTAAGGGATACTTGATTCCTCTTTGCACAGTTCAGCTTTGGTTACATCACTCCCTCACACAGAAATATTTGGAGGTTTCCCATTCTCTATAGTTTTGCAACTCAAACTTGTCCATAGACCAGCAATATCAACATCAGCTGGGGTCTTGCTAAAATGCAGCCTCTCAGGCCCCACCCCAGACCTGCAGAATCAGAGTCTGCATCTTAACAGGATAACAGGAGATTTCTTTTCTTTTTTTCTTTTTGTTTTGTTTTGTTTTGTTTTTTGAGATGGAGTTCACTCTGTTGCCCAGGCTGGAGTGCAGTGGCGCAATCTTAGCTCACTGCAACCTCCGTCTGCCGGGTTCAAGCAATTCTCCTGCCTCAGCCTCCTGCGTAGCTGGGACTACAGGCGCCCACGACCACGCCCGGCTAATTTTTTTGTATTTTTAGTAGAGATGAGGGTTCACCATGCTGGCCAGGCTGGTCGAGATCTCAAACATTAAAGTTTGAAAAGCACTTATGCCTAGTATTGGGTCTCAAATTTGGCAGCACAGTTGAATTACCTGGAAAGCTTCAAAAACTGCCAAGTCCCAGTTTCCAGGTCTGGACTGGGGCCTTGCACCAAGATCCTTTAAAGCTCTCAGGTGACTATCATGGGTGAGAATTTGAGAACTCTGGAGTTTAAGAACTCAGGAGACACTCCCAACCACCCATATATGGCTCCCAAACCTTCCCTGTGCCGTCTTTCACTCTAACTACATCAGACTGACCTCCAGTCCCCAAACGCTCTATGCTTTTATATAATGTGCTTTAGCCTATTAGCAGAAGTCACCAGGCATTGTACATGCCTTCTTCTCATGACTGGAGAGGGCCTAGGATGACTGCATCTAAATTTTTCCTTGAAAATGCCACGACTACAAGTCACAGAGACATAAATACATGCATTTACTCAATTGTACATTTAGCTTTCCTGATTAATAAAATGTAAGGCTTGATTCATCCAGATGACAGCTTACTGTGGCACTATGTATCTTTTTTTGTTGTAGTCTTATTGAACATCAAAAATATCATGGGTAATTGGAAGAATATGCTTGTTTCATTGCATTAACTTTGGGAGTTATAAACTGTGGAGATATATATATATATCTTGCAGTAGCAGTGGCAACTGCTTTTTTTTTTTTTTTTTTTTTTGAGATGAAGTCTTGCCCTGTCACCCAGGCTGGAGTGCAATGGCGTGATCTCAGCTCACTAGCTCACTGCGACCTCCACCTCCCGGGTTCTTCTGCCTCAGCCTCCCGAGTAGCTGGGATTACAGGTGTGTGCCACCATGTCCAACTAATTTTTGTATTTTTAGTAGAGACGGGGTTTCATCATGTTGGCCAGGCTAGTCTCGAACTCCTGACCTCATGATCCGCCCACCTCGGCCTCCCAAAGTGCTGGGATTATAGGCGTAGCCGCAACTGCTTTTCATTACTCTCACTGCTTCACCTCCACTTGTGATCAGTGACACATGTTTGAGAGACACCTGACTTTGGAGACAGAAAGCAGGATCCTTGACCCCTTTATTACCTTTCCCAGTGGAATGAGGCTGCACACATGGGCCGCGCTCTGCTGCACACCGGCAGTTCAGAGAGTCCTGTCGTCTTGGAGAGCACTCCTCTGTCACTACAGCACCTATTGTTGTAAAACCTTACCCACGGGACTATCTTTTCCAAACGACCTCAGATAAATACTTTACTTGATGTTTTTATTCGCGCAAGGTGTTAATTTCTAACAAGACTTTTATGAGCGCAGCAAGCAGCAGTTGCTTTTTCGTGTGAACATTAAATAAGACTCAAGGTATGAAAAGCCTGCTGCAAAGGGTCCAGAAGGATCTGTGGGATTTGGTGGGCTGCAGCAGACAAATGGCCTGCCAGTCTGTGACAAGTGCGCAGTCACCGTGGGCGCCAGCCTTGGGAGGCACAGGATCCACTAAGTCATTGGGATTACCGGGCTCAGCCCCTAGCAGCCCCTGGAGAGTGAGGGCCCTGTGTGCACATCTCTGCAAAGGCTGTTGGTCAAACACATGAAAAGCCGGTATTAGTGGTGTCTGCCTGAGCCACCGTAAATCACCTCTCCCTCTGGGCTGCCACTGCGCATTGCCTATGCACAGCCTGGAGGTATGGGGCGTGTGTCATTGGGGGAAGCGTGCAGTGCAGGAGTCCTGTTATGTCCATATGAATGTGAGTATGAAAGCATGCACTGGCGCCTCTGTGCTGGGCTATTCTTGGGACCAAGGACTCACACACAACAGTGACATCATCCAGGGGCAGAATAGAAGATTGTACTGAAACGTCAGAAGCCAGATACCAGGTTCTCTCTCACAAACAGTTGTTTTAAGTGCCGATATCAAGGCTTGACAACGTTAGTGCTGGCAGGACTTTTGGTTTTCATTATCCCCATCTTCGTCCCTAAACGAACAGTAGAGATGCAGAGAAGTAGTCATTAGAATGAACTAAATGAAAAGCAGGGAGCGGTTAACTTTATGTTGACTCTAAGATAATGTTAGTAAATAAAAAGGCTAATTGGAATTCTCTGTAGTCTAATAAGAATTTTTTATTGGTAAGTTATTTGTGCTTTAATGGGCTGCTCATGGCATGTGGTTGAGTCGTGATGCTTTCCATCACTCATTTTTATTAACATATACGGTAAATATTAAAATAGATCTTGGGAGCGATAACATAGGTAGAAAATGATGGGTGGCTCGTCAGATACAAAATACAGCACGATATTACAGATGTGTTCTCATGCCGTTTTCAAATTTACATTGGCTATTTCGTAACTTTGTCAAGCCTTTCTCTGACTTCTGTTTTACTGTACTGCTGTTCTTGACCTTTCCCCCCTCTCCCAACCAGCTAGAAGTTTTGATGTAGCTTATAGAAAGTACTTTGACAACCAATGATATGTATCTTTTTTTTTTTTTATTTATTTATTTATTTATTTATTTATTTATTTATTTATTTATTTTGAAACGGAGTCTCACTCTGTCGCCCGGGCTGGAGTGCAGTGGCGCGATCTCGGCTCACTACAAGCTCCGCCTCCCGGGTTCATGCCATTCTCCTGCCTCAGCCTCCCAAGTAGCTGGGACTACAGGCGCCCGCCACCACACCCGGCTGATTTTTTGTATTTTTAGTAGAGACAGAGTTTCACCGTGTTAGCCAGGATGGTCTCCATTTCCTGACCTCATGATCCACCCACCTCGGCCGATATGTATCTTTTTTAAATGTTTCATTCAGGGTAAGCATGTGAGCAACAGCAAGGGAAAAACACCTTTTAGTATTTTGCTCCCTGTTAGAGATTGTTTTGTGCTTTTTAACTAGGATACCAGAAAGCGAAGTATTTCAAAGTGTTCCTTTAGCAAACTCTATATGCTCAACCAGATTTCCAGTATCATTTTTCTTCACTGTTGAAAAAAAGTGAACTTTTAACTTTTACTTTCTATTCTTCTTATCCTTCTATAAGTGTTATGTGTACTTTTGCCATGTTTAGAATAGATAAAATATAGCTTTAATTTTCCTTGATAATTAAAATGTTTTCTAATAAGCTGTAATCCATAATGTTTCTAGAATTTGGTGGAAAGTCAATTCGCTAATTTAATGGATTAGTGTAGGTCAGTTCTTACTGTAAACTTTAAAAGGTATAAGAGCTCCAGGCTAGACTGGAACTTGTCCCAAAGTCATATTTAGGGAGTTTTGTTTTATTTTGTAAAACACTCATCTCACATTTCCTAAAATGAAATAAGGCAGCAAAATAAAACTCATGCAAGGATTCTGGTTCCTTGGGTTTTATAGCTCACTAAGATTTTATTTTCGTTTTCCTTTCCCTTTCAGGTTCCGACATGGCCCCAAACGTTTAGGACTGAGAATGAGGGGAGAGGCCCAGGCTCGGAGGGCTCCTGGACAGGGTCTTGGGGGGGCTTGTCTTTCCTGTACCCCCTGGGATGTCACTGTGTTCACACTTAGGGACACCAGGAAATTTCATATGAAGGGACTTGGGTGGAACTCCCACAGGCACTGCTTTTATTTTACGGATATTGACCTTTCAGTGTTATGGGATCCTTCTGCTTCGAAGTGAAGCTAGGTCTGAAATTTTCAAGCTCAAAAACTTCCATAGGCAATACTTTTCATGGAACCGAATTATTTTTTTAATCCTCTTTAAGTAAAATTCAGACATTTGTCAAAAGCAAACATAGCTGTCAAGCCTTATGGATTATACGTTTTGGTTCCAAAGAATGATGAACCTCTGGTAGCCTCAGGGATGGGAGATTTTCACACTGTTGTGATGCTGAAGTCACCAACTTGACAACCGGAACCAAACACAGTTGGTGCTGTTGGGTGCCTTCTCACTGTCCGCTCACTATCCGCTGGGTGCTAGAAAGCCCCGGCGTTTCAGATCCAGTTGTTTAAGATCCAGTACATTATTTTAGAAAATAAGGTTTGTGGGTCCCTAGTGGTCTCTGTGGGCTAACTAGTGGGTCCGCTGGCGGCTTGGTAATTTTAGAGGAAATGTGAAGTGTAAGATCAGTTGTGATTTTTGCAGCTATCCCATTGTATTCTTAGTAACAGTTTATAGCAGATACACATTTTATCCCACAACTCTGGGTGTGAGAAATGTCACCACCTTCTATTTGTCTAAATTTGATTTCATCTACTTCACACTACCTCTTCCTCCCTCCCTCCACCCACACACAGTCCAGATTTGGGGAAGGCCTTCGGAACATTTGGGAAAACGCCCTCTCAACCTACCATCTTGGTCTGAGAGTCTTAAAGGCAGACAGCTCCTCTGCTTCCGTGCAAAGGTGGACACAGGGGCTTTTCACTAGGGCTCCAGAAGCTCCAGCTCTTGCTGTTCATTCCACGCTGTATCCCAGAGCTCTCCCACAGAGGCCCTGCCACCCTTGGAAAATGCTGTACAGGCCTGGGTTTCTGGCTTCTCCTTCTCTTAGGATCCTCCAACCTCTGTTGCCTCTCCAGTTTGTGCCTCCTCAACTGCCCCTGATCCAGCCGTTTTTCTCCCTCTCTGAGCTCCTTCCTCCCTCTTCCTCCTTCCTGTGTCGCCTCCTCCCTTTAGTGAGCTTTAAAAACATAATGGTGGGTTTTCCTTCCTACGGCGGTGGAGATGGGGTGAGATGCCAATGCTGGTCAGCTTAGTTTTCATGATGGTCGTCTTAGTCCATGCTGGCTGCTGTAACAAATCACCATAGGCTGGGACCACAGAAACGTATTCCTCACAGTTCTGGAGGCTGGGAAGGCCCAGGTCAAGGCACCAGCAGATTTCGTGTCTGTGAGGGCCCACCTCTTGGCTCATAGATGGTTTTCTTCTTGCTGCATCTTCACATGTCACAGGGGCAAGGGAGCTCTCCAGGGCCTCTTTATAAGGGCACTAATCCCTTCATAAGGACTGTGCCCTCCTGACCTAATCACTTCCCAAAGGCCCCACCTCCTCATACCACCACCTTGGGGGTTAGGATTGTAACATGAATTTGAGGGGAAGATAAACGTTCAGTTCAGAGTAATGATAAAATATATTGCTCATATGCTGCAAGGACTGTCTTGGTCACTTTTCAGCTAACATTTAAGTAAAAGATATATTTCTCTGCAACTGCATTTTGTCTCATTCACATTTTGATATATACATATGCTAGATTTCCCTTTGCAATAATGGTTGGATCAGTTCAAAGTGGTTCACTGACATCCAAAAAAAGTGAAAATAATGCATAAATCCTAGAACTCAAGACATATGCAAGTGGTAATAATTAAGTTTCTATTGTGTCTGTGGATTGTGAATCTATAAGTGTCATGATTTTATAAAAACAGCCCAAAAAGAAAAATACAAATCGGAAGTATAATAAGGAACATCTGAAAATTTGAACTTACTTGCACGGCGGAGGCACTGAACTCTGGCCTTTGGTAGTTGTCTGTTGTGGAATTCCACTAAATAGTGTCCTCATCTGTAAATGGAGATGATAATAGAACCTACTTCAGAGTGGCTGTGAGGCGTAAATGAGGTAACACATGTGGCATGCTGTGTACATGTCTATGTGCTATCTGGGCAGTCATTATTATAGTTATCGAAATTATTATTATTAACATAAAACACAGCCATCTCTCAAAACCTATCGGGTTTTTCCAGAATGAATGAAAGTAACAGTGCTTTGTTAGGGAAAGGCTGCACTTTTGTCATTAAAGATGGAGAAATGACCAGAATTGTGGCAGTACCATGAATACTTGTAAAAGTTGGTCCAAGTTGCAATCTGACCAAATAAGCCATAAACTAAATGGAAAATATAGTTCGAATCATGAAATTGCCATTTTGTTAATAGTTATAAGTAGTGAAATATTAGAAAATTCCCATGTTTCTTCTTGACTTCATGCTCAGAGGAAAAGCAGAGTGAGCTGCTGGCAAAATTCCTCTGCTAAGTGACAGCGTGGAGGCCATGTGATGTGAGCTGCATGCGCCATGAAGAGCAGTTCCGGTGTGCGAGTTGGCAGATGGTCTGCTCTGCGTTCTGCTGAAGCCACAGAGTATGGCTCTTCACACAGGTGGGTTGAGGGTCTGAAGAGGCGCTCAGTAACTACCAGTAACTGGTTTCCTGTGCCTGTCTCCCTGCCTCAATTCACCCTGAATTTGCCGTGCAGCCAGCCCCTTCGATGACAGCCTTGACACCTGACCGCTAGAGAGGGCACAGTGCTTCCCCATTCTGCCCACTGAAACCCCGGGGTCTCGCCTGTGGCTCACTGCCCTTTTGGTCCCATCGTATTTCTAATGTTATTTCCTTTTGTTTGCCTAGTTGCATAGTCTCTGCTCTAGCCATTTGGAATGTTCCCATTTCTTGAACACCTCCATGCACCCATCCCTCAGCTCGCCCCTCTGTGTCTCCCCATCTCTGCTTTTTGAGCTTATGCCCATCTCCAATGCAATCGCACACACAAAGCCACCCCTTCTTTCCCAGTTGCCTGCGCTTGCTGCCTCCTCTGAACCTCAACCTCACTTTGCCATTTTCTCCTTGTTGGTGATTGTTATCTTAGTCCTCTGTGATCAGCAGTGACATATTTGTTTTACTCCATCTGTTAGAGCAGCAGTCCCCAACCTTTATGGCACCAGGGACCAGTTTTGTGGGAGACCATTTTTCCATGGATGGGGTGGGTGGGGATGGTTTCAGGATGAAACTGCTCCACCTCAGATCATCAGGCATCAGATTCTAATAAGGAGCACACAGCCTAGATCCCTCGCCTGCACAGTTCACAGTAAGTTTCTCACTCCTATGAGAATCTAATGCTGCCACTGATCTAGTAGGAGGCAGAGCTCAGGTGGTTATGCTCACTCAGCCAACACTCACTTCCTGCTTTGCAGCCTGGTTCCTAACAGGACACGGACTGGTACTGGTCTACAGCCTGGGGGTTGGGGACTCCTGTGTTAGACGACAGCTCTCTGAGGGCAGGGGCTGTGTCTTGATCACCATCATGACTCTCCCACATAGTATGCTGGTGGTCAGTAGTTCTAATGTTCAAGTCGGCCAGTGCCGTCCCCATTACTCTAGGGCCTTCTCCCATTCCATGGCAGCATTGCTGACTTCTTATGGACTGGAGGCTCGCTGGGCCTGGTTGGCAGGTGCTACTTACCCTGCCTGAGAGTCCTGATAGTAGCCCAGGGAGGTTCCTTTAAACTCGTGGCTACATCCACTGTTGGGTTTCCTACAAGGAAGACCATATTTAGCTTTTGAAGGAGGCCTTCAGCGGCTACCCTGGGCAAGCCAGCTGCAAATCACTGGCCATGTTTTAACTTTCTGTGTTGCTCCTCGTGTATGGACTGAGAAATTCAGTCAGCAACTCCTCCTTCTATTAATCCTATTGCTACATCTCCAGCCTTGAGATTCGCCAAATGTTGCTGAATGAAGCACTCAGAACAGCATTCAGACAAGGCTTTGTGAGACTTTAATGTGGTCTGAGAAATTATGATCTTTCCGTCCGTTGATGGGGCTCCTGTTGTTTGCATGTCACAGTCAGCAGAGCTGTGATAGTCTGAGCAGCAGCATCTCGGCTTTCTCCAGTGCATCTTGATGAACCAAAATATTTTGTTTTTGTTTTAGCAGAGGCATGGTCAGCACAGAACCTGTAAGCACTTGCTTGTTCTCACTCACTTCTATTCTTCTGTATGTGCTTTTCCTGCATTCCTTTATTAGAGACCTGTTGGATATCATCATCTTGTTGCCATATTTGTTGAAAGAAATGAATGTGTCCGTGCAGTTTCCCGTTGATCCCTGTCTAGAGTTAGCTGCATGGACCTACCCCAAGCTGAGCTGGCAATGCAGGTTTCACTCATAAAAACAACTTCTCATGACCAGTTAAGGACCAACCATTATTCCAGTATTACATAGATTTGAAAAACAGATTCAGCACCTGAGAATGAAGTGGTACCAGGATCTTTCACAAGCCACTAAGCATCTGAAAATCTTCGTGCTACTTCAGGCCTCACTGCTTAAGAACACATGACCGAAGGGGAGGCGTAGACGATTGCAACTGGATCAGAGATAATGTAGATAATTCCTTAACGCCCAGGCCCACAGACTTGCTCACAGTCACCCGGAATACTCTGCAGGAAAGCCAGAACTAGAGCTCAGGTCTCTGTGGGTCTAGTTTAGGACTCCGGGCAGCATCAGGCTCACTCTCATTTCACATTTTCCAATACTCGTGTCCTTGTGAGTGGAGCATGAATAATACTTTTTCTGCCTCCCCAGGAGGGGAAGGGCAAATCAGAACGCACATGGCAGTTTACTTTGAAAATCCTGAAGCCTACACTGCCAGTGTGGAGCAACCATGTCCTTCCGTCCATGTGTCCATCCCCCGGCGCACATTTCGCAGAGCCCCATCTTGTCCCTGAGTAGCCTCGGGGCCCCAGACAGAATGAATCTCAGGCCCTGCCATCAGGGGCCTCACAGTCCAAAACAGAAGACAGGAGTTGAATGAGCAGTAGGTGCAGCCACGGGAGCCCAGGGAAGAAAGGCTTGGCTACTAATTCCTTGTGGCCGTGGCAAATATCATGGAATCTTAGGGACTGCCTCAGAGGGAAGGTGCCATTGGAATTGAACCTTGGAGAATAAGCAAGAATTCCCCCAGGGTGGAGCAGGTCAGGGGGGCTGTTGTGGGGAGAATGAAAACGTGTGGGCCTCGAAGTCATGGTGTGATTGTAGAACAGTGAACTGTCTGGGTGGTAGAAGGGCCGTGTAGCAGAGCTTTGTACCAACATTGCCCTGGAGGTAACGATCAGTTATTGTAGAAAATAGCAGTTTAATTTTGTGAGAAATTTTCCTTCCTTAGATTTGCCCAGGAGATGGGATTTCCTTATGGGTTGAGCCTACATCTTGCATTGGATGGATTTTCTTTTCTTTTTTCTTTGTTTTGACATCATTTCACTCTCTTATCTGGATGTGAGATCCAAGGGGACCTGTCACTGGCCAGCTCATACTTTTACCCAGGAAGTCCTACATGGTCAGTGAGCTCCAGTTTGTCCTGTGGTCCCCTAGGCTGTGGGAGTCCACAGCTGTGGCCCCAGGCAGGTGTCCTGAAGGGAATCAGGTGAAAAAGGGGCTCGGTCATGGAAACTACTTCAGTTTCATCCAGCAGAGATCTGTGAGTGTCAACGGAGTGTAAAGCCTCTGGTCAAACCACTCAAAGCAGGCTTCATACTGAAGCTGAGCTCATGACAATCCCCCCAAATCCTCCTACACCCCCACACACCCTTCCCCCACTTTATGGTTTTTAGAGACAGGGTTGCCCAGGCTGGAGTGCAGTGGCACTATCACAGCTCACTGTAGCTGTGACTCCTGGGCTCAAGCCATCCTCCCACCTCAGCCTCCTGGGTAGCTGGGACTACAGGCATGCACCTCCGCACCCAGCTAATTTTGGAATTATCTTTTGTAGAGACAGGGCCTCACTATGTTGCCCAGCTGGTCTTGAAATTCTAGTCTTAAGTGATCATTCTGCCTCAGCTTCCCAAATCACTGACACCCATTCCCTTCTTAAAGATGAATGTATTAATTAACTCTAAAGCCAGGGTTGCTGACCTTCATCTGTCTTAATGGGATACTTCCTCCCTTGTTGTGAACAGCAGTCAACAGGTCTTGAAGAAGCTCCATGTCTGAAACAAGGAGTTCCATGGTCATTTATGGTTACTTCACTAATTAGAAGTCTTTTTTAATGAGGATGAACATTTTCATTTCTCTAAGGGCTTTCTTGCTTTGGGTGGGCCAGAAGGTATGGCTGGTGGGAGGTATGGAATGAGACTGAAGGTGAGGGTGAGGCCGTAGATGCTGAGAGGACCTTACCCTCAGGACAGTGGAGGCCTGGCAGGTGGGCCCAAGCAGAGGAGGGCAGTGCCTCTCCTTGGCACCTTTTCCATCCCAGCTGCACCTGCCCTCACAGCTGGTTGAAGGAGGACAGAGAATGCAGTCTCATTAACTCACTTGGTGATGGCTTTGTGGTACTTACTGCAAACTACAGATAAATCTGCCAGTTGGAGGAACTCTGATGTACACAGTGAGCTGCTTGAAGAAAATTCTTTGCACTCACCTTTGGAAAGCATTCTTTCATTTAGTATGAAGTTCCTGGATTTCAAAAAAAAATGTTTCCAAACGGACACATGGACAGAAGAACATGGCAGCTGTGGAAAGAACTCCAGAAAGGACAGGCAGAAAAATCTCTGAGCTCATTTGCAGCAGGGAATAGTTTGTGCTCCCAGCAGCCACGGGAGGATGAACTTTGGGTACGATACTTAGAAGGGTATTACTTCAGAGTGATTGTGGGGTGTGTGTGTGTGTGTGTGTGTGTGTGTGTGTGTGTGTGATTCTGATGTAGTGGAGCTGAAGGAAAGATACTGAGCAGAGGCCCAGGGGGCATTCGCAGCCCTGTTCTCCACCTTCCACCCTTGTTAGCCAAGTGGGTTTTCAAGCTCTTGGTGAGGGCTCATGTTCCAAATCTACCTCACTGTTTTAGAAGGAAAGTTTCTAAGATCTGAAGACAATGAAATTGAAACCAGGAAGAAAATTATGGTCCCCTGTTGATGTTCCAAGAGGGTGTGTGTGTGTGTGTGTGTGTGTGTGGTGCATGGGGGGTGTGTGTGTGTGTGTGGTGCGGGGGCAGTTGTGGTGTGTGTGTGTGGTGCATGGGGGGTGGTGGTGTGGGGGGTGTGTGTGTGTGTGTGTGTGGTGCATGGGGGGTGGTTGTGTGTGGGGTGTGTGTGTGTGTGGGTGGTGTGGGGGCGGTGGTTGTGGGATGTGTGTGTGTGTGTGTGGTGTGGCGGCAGCGGTTGTGGGATTGTATGTGTGTGTGTGGTGCATGGGGGGTGGTGGTGTGGGGTGTGTGTGTGTGTGTGTGTGTGTTTGTGGTGCATGGGGGTGGTTGTGTGTGGGGTGTGTGTGTGTGTGGGTGGTGTGGGGGCGGCGGTTGTGGGATATGTGTGTGTGTGTGGTGCGGCAGCAGCGGTTGTGGGATTGTACGTGTGTGTGTGTGTGTGTGTGTGTGTGTGGTGCATGGGGTGTGTGTGTGTGTGTGTGGTGCGGGGGCAGTTGTGGGATGTGTGTGTGGTGCATGGGGGGTGGTTGTTGGGGTGTGTGTGTGTGAGATTCTGATGTAGTGGAGCCGAAGGAAAGATACTGAGCAGAGGCCCAGGGGGCATTCGCAGCCCTGTTCTCCACCTTCCACCCTTGTTAGCCAAGTGGGTTTTCAAGCTCTTGGTGAGGGCTCGTATTAATCAGCACTTCTTAGCTTGCCCAGGATGAACTCCTGTGAAACCAATCGCTCTCCTGGGCTCTTGAGGCTTCTTGTGCCACCACGCATATCACTTCTATAGGCCATTTTCATTTAAAACCCGTGGTGGCTGCTGGCCAGCGCAGACCCTTGTCTCCTGAGAGAGTGGCTGGGCCTGCCCAGCAGCCCTCCCTGCAGCTACCTTCTGATGGGTCCTGTAGAGCAAGTAGGAAAGCCTTGGGCTTTCAGACCCTCTCAGTCTAATCCATTCCTAATTTTGTACCACGAGCAATCTCATATGTGATGGAGACAGACGAGTGCAGCTGTACAACACCGCATGGTCCAAGCCACGTCCCTCCCTTGGTCAGGAGATTCACTGTGGGTCACTGACTATGACGAGACTATTTAGCATCCCAGGAAAGTCAGTCTCATTGCTAAATGGGACCTTCTGGTAAATGTTGGCGTCAATTAGAAGTTCTACTCAGGCCAAGATAGAGTCACAAGGACTGGATTTACCTTCCCATCTTAAACAACTAAAAACCAGGCAAAATAAATGCAACAAGGGTTTTCAGACGTTGGACATAGAGTAGTCCAGGACAGTGGTCGATGAGAGGAAGAGCAATGGAGGTGAGCCCTGCTGCTTCCCCCCGCTCACTGCCTGGGGGGCTTCCTAGGCCACAGCACAGGGAGGGGACCCCACACAAAGCCCAGGAGTCTCTAAATGCACAAGACAGTGATCGGAATCTGGGTTGCTGAAGCATGTGGAATTCTCAAGGCAGACAGGCAAGAGCTGCCCAGAGAGAGAGCTCTGGAGTTCTGGAGAGGATCCCCCAGTCCTCGGCTGGGCGCTGATGGACATCTGTGTGTGAGCGTAGGGGCTCCCATGGCAGCTGCAGAAAGAACTCCAGAAAGGACAGGCAGAAAAATCTCTGAGCTCATTTGCAGCAGGGAATAGTTTGTGCTCCCAGCAGCCACGGGAGGATGAACTTTGGGTACGATACTCAGAAGGGTATTACTTCAGTGGTGGTGAACAGCCCTGGACTGAAAGCTGCTAACAGCTTAAACAGCAAGTCTACAAGTCTGCTTGGAGAAGTGATTGATTCTAGGACTGGGTCAGGAAATACATGAGCCAATAATTAATGCAATAATAATATAATACAAATATCTCATAATGCCAGAAAATAAGAAGGTGCTCCAAAAAGGCCACAATATTGGGGGATGGCGGAATATCAAAGGGGAACAGGAGCCAACTGAAAGAGTTCCAACAGCCAGAGCTGAAACACGTAAGAAACGGAATAAACAGTGGAGTGCTGGGTTATAACACGAAGTATAAAATAAAAATCCATCCAATTATACCAATATAAATGAATGCCAGATGGATGGATGGATGGATGGATGGATGGATGGATGGATGGATGGATAGATAGAGAAATCTCCCGTGCAGAGGAATTCCAAGTAATTCATACTCTTCCCCCAACAAGGTGGAACATAACTCCCGACCCTTTAGCGTGGGCTGTACATAGAGGCTTCTGTCCAGAGAGGACGGGTTGGAAAGGGAGGAAAGAGAGTTAGTGGAGGAAGCTGATGACCACTACTTCCACCACGTGACCAAGGCCAACATCAAGAGTGAAGCCATTTTGAGAGTATGTCCCCTCGCTATGTTGTGATGAGAATGGTACTCAACCTCTTTGATCTTCCACAAAAAAGAATCCCATAACCCCGGTCTAATCATGAGGGGAAAAGTCAGACACTTGTCAATGGAGGGCCATTACACAACATTCCTGACCAATGCTCCTCAAAAGAGTCAATGCCACCCAAAACCAGGGAAGCCTGAGAAAGTGTCACAGCCAAGAGAGCCTGAGGAGGCATGACACCTAAATGCAGTGTGGGATCCTGGACAGGAAGAGGACAGCGGGGGAGAAGTGAGGAAATCTGAGTAGAGTGTGGATGCTGGTGAAAATATCTGAGAAGCGTGTGGATGCTGGTGAAAATAATGTAGTGATGTTGGTTCACTCCTTGTGACTAACATGCTCATGTACCAGGCTAATGTGTGATGTTAATATGAGGGGACCTGAGTGGGGGGAATATGAGGACTCCGTAGTGTCTTTCCAAATTTTCTGTAAATCTAAAGCTTCTAAAATAAAAAGTTTATTAAAAAGTAATTATATAAACTTAATTACATAATATTTAAAACAAAGGCAATAAATATTTTGAAAGCGTTCACTTTACCAGATTATTTTAAATATTAAAAAGGGACCAAAACAAAATATCCAGCACAGCTGAAGTACCTACTTCTCGCTTCTTCTTGCCTTCCTTCTCCTTCCCATCCTCACTATGACAGCCATGCCTGCTATCACAAGTGATATTAGTGGCTCCATAGAATAAGATAATGAATTTAGTTTTAAAAACCTGAGTTACTTCATTACAAAAATAAATCAGGCCACTCAGTGCCTTCAGCTTGAGCTATCCCTTGAGATAAGCAGTCAGCCCATCCAGGACCCTTCTGGTTTCCAGGCCTCCCAGTCTCTTGCGAGTGGCAAGTGTCCATGAGGGAGTGGGTAGGGCTGGGTACCTGGCATGGACCTCCACAGCTTCTGCACCCACTTTTTACAACCACCATTACCCCTACTGTGCACCTGCTGTTCACTTTCCATCTCCTCAGCAACTCTGAAATATAGACGGTTCCTGTTTCTCATGTGAGACACATAGGGCTAGGAGAAGTGAATTCACTCCCCTACATACAAACCTGGAAAGTGGCAGAGCCAAGCTTCCAACTAAGGCAAGTCTGCCTGTAAAGCCTGCAGTCTTTCTGCTGCAGCACCTGCCTGTCTTCCAACTCCCTGCCCACCTGTCCTAGTCCTTGCCGTCCTTGCTTTGTCATCCTGACCGGCTTGGTCTAGGGAGCACTCCTGCACTCACACTGCCAAATCGCTGCTGTGGTCACACAGACACATAGTCAGGCATGCACAGAGGAACCTGTTACCAATGCTTAGTCCTGAAGCTCACACAGTAGACGCGCCTACTTGTATCTAAAATGGAGCATATGAAAAGCATACCTGTAGATCTTTCACTGTCCCCATTGTGATCCTTCCATCTGATAAGTTCTCTGGAAGTAAGAGAAGGAGCCATGTTACAATGTACAGTGTGTGCCCTAGCTTACCCTGATCTGTGCCTCCAGTGTGCAATCACAAACCTTTAATGGTCCTGGCAATTTGGCATTATGGTGGAGTTGCTGATTTGTGATTTTGTCTTTAAACTTTTACTCTCTTTAACTTGACCTGGAAATGGATACATTTGACAGGGAAGAAGGCAAGTTATACACAGTGTATGTGAGGTTACAGTATGTAGCTAGAGGTGATAGCATTTTGGTTGTAAAACATTAGTGTCAATGTTGTATCTGGGCAAAGTAATACAGTACACAGCTCTATTTCAATTTCCAAACCAGAGGAATACAAAGAGCTTATGCAAGTCAGTTGTTAAATCACTACTTATTTTGGCAAATGCTTAAAAATGTGTGAATTCTGGATATTATCACAGTAAAATGAAGTTTATTTCTGGCTTATTCTTTTGTAGGACAGACTTGCTCACCTCACAAAAGGAATAGAGGTCTGGAGACGGTGACACTTAGGAAAATAAATGTAATTAACACCACCTTTATTTTTCACTGTAAATGACAATCTCTTACCCTTGTAGCATAGCAAATGCAGACACCCACAGAAATTCAGTGCTACGGATTGCTTTGCTAATCCTGGTATGTCCATGGGCAGGTCTTGAGCATTGCTCAAGGTGCAAAGAACACCGCTAAGCAGCACCGCAGAGCTCTCAAAGGGGCCTCTGCGTATTTGCACAGGCTGTTGCAGACATGAGGGTGGCGCTTTGAGCGGGAGCCCCAGGATGGTTTGGCCCGGGTGTAACACGGCCCCTCCCCAGCCAAGTGGCAGCTCCAGAGAGCAGAGTGGAAGATCATGTTGCAGTCTTGCTCTACCGTGTTCTCCAAGACATGAAATTTAGTCCATATGTTTAAATATCTCTTTGGCTGATTGCCTTGTGCAGTTGATACATACAGTACAACAAAATAAAAGTTAAAAAATAAATCTGTTTGGGAGCAAACTTGAAGGGGAGAAAATGCTGCATCCCTGGGCAGACAGCTCATGCGAGTATCTAAACACGCCATTGTGTGTGTGCGTGTGTGTGGAGCTTTGCTTTCAGAGTGGCATTTATAAAATATTTATCATAGTCTCGCTGATGAGGTTCAGAAAGAGCCTTTGTTATTGACAAGGAGCCAAAGCACTTTGCTAATTTAGGAGGCCGTCGCTGGGTTGCAAGAGTGAGGACCCAGGCAGACGGCCGTGGTGGGATCCAGGGGAGAGTGGGCAGGTCTGGTAATGTCAGGAGCAGCACACAGTTGCCTCCAGGTTGAGCCAGTCTTCTAATGGCATCACCAATGGGAAGGGTCTGGAAGGACGAGCCATGGGATTGATTATCCTTTGCTGTCCCCGCATGTGTGGCCCTGGGATGGGGGAGTCAGACCCTCTGGCACAGAGTCCATGTATGTGACTCAGTTGGTCTCCTTCTTCCATCTCTTCCTGCTGCTCCTACATTTTCATCTGTAGCCTAAAATCAAAGAGAAAACAAACTTACTAAGTCACAAAAAACAGAACCTTTTTATAATGCCTTGGTAAGGGGCATCATAGAAACTAAGAAGGTCAGAGCCACCAAAGGAAGACTTTTGTGAGCCCCTGCTAGGTATCCCTAACGACTGCAGTTTCTGAGGGAGATGCTGAAGAAATGGGCACTCCTGAAGGAGCTGACCCAAAAACAAGCAGATGAGAGTAACAAAACTTCACATCCTACCGGGCACGGTGGCTCACGCCTGTAATCCCAGCACTTCGGGAGGCTGAGGTGGGTGGATCACCTGAGGTCACGAGTTCGAGACCAGTCTGGCTAATATGGTGAAACCCCATGTCTACTAAAAATACAAAAATTAGCTGAGTATGGTGGCCAGCACCTGTAATCCCAGCTGCTGAGGAGGCTGAGATGGGAGAATTGCTTGAACCCAGGAGGTAGAGGTTGCAGTGAGCCAAGAGCACACCACTGCACTCTAGCCTGGGTGACAGAGCAAGATTTCATCTCAAAAATAAAAAATAAAAACAACATGATGTCCCATGGACATTTTACATGTACAGGACACTGTTCTATGTGCCTTAAATATATCAACTTCATTTAACTTGTGCACGCCTATATTACTATCCTCATGTTACATTTGAGGGAACTAGGTTTCAGACTGGTTAAATATCTTGCCCAGGGTCACACAGCTCATAATTTTGAGAGTGAGGATTTGATCCAGGGGGTCTGATGATAGAGCCTTCTCATTTAAAAACTTTCAACACATGGCATGTTATATTTCACCTGTACCCCTGCCCACACCCTCCCCAGCATGCTTTTTTCAAAGCGTATAACTCACTAGCTTTTAGTAGTCACAGAGTTGTGCATTCATCACCATGGTTATTTTTTTAAACATTTTCATTACCCTGTAAGAAACCCAAGACCCCTTAGCAATCACCACCCTTTCCCTGGCACTGCCCCCAGTCTCCTTGTTCCTGACACCACAGCCCTAGGAAACCCCTGATCTACTTTCTGTTTCTACAGTTTACCTATTCTGGACATTCACATATAAGGAATCATATAATATGTGGTATCTTGTGACTGGTTTCTTTTACTCAGCATAATGATGTCAAGGTTCATTTATATTATAGCATGTATCAATATGTCATTTCTTTTTATTGCAGCATAGTAGTTTACTGTATGAATATGCCATACTTATCCATTCATTATTTGATGGACATTTGGACTGCTTTCACATTTTGGCTATTTATAATGCTGCTATGAACATTTATATATGTTTTTCTGTAGACTCATTTTAATTTCTCTTGGGTGTACGCCTAGGAGTGCAATTGCTGAGTTGCACATGATAACTATGTTTAACCATTTAAGGAATTACCAAACTGTTTTCCAAAGTGGCCACACCATTGTATATTTGTACTAGAGTGTATGAGGGTTCAGATTTCTCCACATCCTCACTAACATTTGTTATTATCTCTTTTTTATTATAGCCATCCTAGTGGGTACAAAGTGTTACCTCATTCTAATTTTGATTTGCATTTCCCTGATGGCCAGTAATATTGAGCATTTTTCATGTGCTTATTTTTCCAGCTATTCTTTTGAAGCTAATTCGGGATGTCATTTCATCTGTAAATACTCACATAGTATACCTGTAACAATATAAAGACACTTTTAAAGAACATAGCTGCAATATTGCTATCACCACCTTAAAAAAGTATTTAATTATTACATACAGAGTGTTCAGATTTTCTTGTTTTCCATGTTTGTCTCATACTTAAAAAAAATAATTAGTTTAATCTAGATCCAAACAAGGCCCACACTTACATTTGGTTAATATTTCTCTTGGGGGTCTTATTTTCCAGCTCAGGGGAATGGGGCCCCCCTCCCCACAGGTTGAGGGTTCCATCTCACCAGACTGCTTCCATTTAAGATGCCTTCACAAGCCTCAGCTGGCTATAATTCAGGGAACCTGCAACTCCCTTCTTGGGTTTGATTAATTTACTAGAGCAGCTCACAGAACTCAGAAACATGTACCAACGTCTACTGGTTTATTTTGAAGGATATAACAAAGGATACAGATGAAGAAGTGCAGAGGGCAAAATATGGGAGAGGGGGAATGGAGCTTCCATGCCCTCCCTGGGTGCACTACCCTCCAGGAACCTCCACATGCTCAGCTATCTGGAGGCTCTCTATACGCTGTGCTCCTAAAGCTGGTATGGAGACTTCATTGGATAGGCATGTTGAAGCATGGACGACCATGTAGATATGTGATTGGACAGAAAGGATATGATCTAATACTAATAGACTGAGTGGGGAACCCAGCAAGTCCTGTGTCTTCAGATTCTTCTTGGTCTCTCTGTGCAGCATTCCTTCCTCCTGGGATGAGGCAGGGCCCCTTCAGAAATGGGGAACTTACGACCTACAGTCAGACAAGGTAGATCAGAGAAAGGTGGGGAAAGATTAGAGTCCTGCCTTGGAGAGAAAAAGGAGCAGGGGAAAAGAAGGTAGGAGAAGGTCAGAGAGAGATTGTTTTCTGAGGCCTGCTTCTGAGACCTGAAGTGCCCCAACGTTGTAACCAAAGAGTGTAACAAAGGCCATGGGAGTTATGAGCCAGGAACCATGGATAGAAACATACATATGTATATACGTGTATGTGTGTGTGTGTCTATGTGTATCTCTCTCACAACCCCCTCTCTGGTCATTCTGTTGTTTTTGAAGGAACTGGGTTGTTGGCCCTGTGCAGTTTCCCATGTTTGGAATTTTGCCAGTTGTATCCCCATGGTGTCATTTAACATGTTCTTCTATCCTCTGTATTTCCTGAAAACTAGTAGCTGAATCTAGAGGCTTGATCAGATTTAAGTTCATTTGGTTTGGGTTTTGGCAAGACTACTTGATGAGTGGTGCCTCTACTTACTTCCAAATGTCTCTCCTTTCATTCTGTTGAGATTGATCAATAGATTCAGGTGTTGTTAACTCAATATATGTAGTTATAAAATTCCTCCATCGGCTTTTTTATCTAATATATTCCACAGCCATTGATGAGCACTGCCTAAGTCCATTATCCATCAGGGAGCTGGCTTTCCTCATAACGGTAGTAAACACCTTCTAAGAATGCAACACTGCTTTTTCTACTATGCCCTAGTTCCCATATATTGCCAAGGCAGGAAAATGAGAAGGTATCAGCTTTTTTTTTTTTTTTTTTTTGAGACAGAGTCTCACTCTGTTGCCCAGGCTGGAGCGCAGTGGCATGATCTCTGCTCACTGCAACCTCCATCTCCCAGGTTCAAGTGATTCTCACACCTCAGCCTCCCGAGTAATGGAATTACAGGCGTGTGCCACCACACCCGACTAATTTTTGTATTTTTAGTAGAGACAAGGTTTCACCATGTTGGCCAGGCTGGTCTTGAACTCCTGACCTCAAGAGATCCACCTGCCTCAGCCTCCCAAAGTGCTGGGATTACAGGTGTGAGCCACCATACCTGGCCAGTATCAGCTATTAAAGGGCCATTTTATTTTTGTATTAATTATATAATAATTTACTTAACCCTTCGTTGGTAGACTGAAAAATTCCCAAGGGCAGGCACTAGGTCTATCTTGCTAGTTATCAGTGCCTGCCCACCCCCAACTAGACCCATGGTAGGATCTGGCTGAGTAGTTGTTGAGTAAGTGAATGACTATCAGGTACTTGTTACAGTATACCCTCCTTGAAGATTTCCTGTGATACAAGTGTTGGCGGCATTTTTGCTGATTGCTTTTCAACAACTTCCCTATTTTCCGACGATGCCACTGTTCAACAGTAAACCAGGTGAAACAGACTGTAGCCTGCATATACACACAAGAGACATTTGAAATATCAAATTTAAGCCTAGTAATTCAGAACGCAAGCTCATTTTTTTTTTAAACCGAAACCTCTTTTACTTAATTGCACCAGAAGATATGTGGCGCTTTTCCCTCCCAATTTGCAGCTCCAGTTCTCCTTGACACACCGAGTAGCTAATGGAAGATGGGGCTTGTTCCTGCTCAGCTTGTGAAATCTGACTCTCAGCCTAAGGCTGTGTGGCTTCATGTTTTGGATCTGAAAATAAAATGCTTTTATTTAATCCTGGTTTATTAAATTCAGGTTAGATGTGTTGCAAAACAGGGAAGTGTTATCTAGAATCTTCCTGTTAATACTGAATCTTTGGTTCTTCTGAGCCACTGTGTCTCACCAGTCTTCCTATGGAAGATGGCAGGAAGATTTCTAATCCCACTTTGAGGCTGAGTATTGCAGCGTATGCAGAACAAATCATAATTCATATCATAGTCAGGATCTGAGATTCGTCTCTCACCTCACTCCCTCTCCTACTGATTTAATTAAGCTCATCTGAAGTAAACGCTGCCTGACTGGGTGCAGTGGCCCATGCCTATAATCCCAGCACTTTGGGAGGCTGAGGCAAGAGGATGGCTTGAGCCCAGGAGTTCAAGACCAGCCTGGGCAACAAGGTGAGATCCCCTCTCTACAAAAAAATTAAACATTAGCTGGGCCTGGAGGCACACACCTATGGTCCCAGCTACTTGGGAGGCTGAGGTGGGAGGATCTCTTGAGCTGAATGGTGAAGGCTGCAGTGAGCTGTGATCATGCCACTGCACTGCAGCAGTGACAGAGTGAGGCAAGACCCTGTCTCAAAAAAAAAAAAAAAAAAAAAAAAAAAAAGGAAAGAGAGAGAAAGAAAAAATGAAAGAGAGAGAGAGAGAGAAAGGAAGGAAGGAAGAAGGAAGGAAGGAAGGAGAAGAAAAGGAAAGAAGAGAAATGAAAAGAAAAAGAGAAAAGAAAAGAAAAAGAAGAAAGGAAAGAAAAGAGCTGCCTGCTGTACCTGAAAGATAGCACTTAGATGCTAATGTGGGATTTTGAAAGCGGGAGACCTTTTTTCAGAAATCTCAGACAAGGCAGTTGCAAGGGCACAACTCAATGCCCTTATGAGGCCTCAACTCTCTGGGGCCTCACACAAAGATGAGCTTTATGTGGACTTTACCAGAAGTTCTGGGGATGTGGCCAGCCAAGAGCTGTGGCTGTCACCAGTTTGTCACTGATGTGACAGTAACAGAGAGAATGTACATCTTACCAAGACAAGGTAGTTCCAAGTTCAGGTTCTGTAGCATCATTCAGCTCATCTGAAAGCTTGTAGTTGATTTTATATATTGCAGCCCATTCAAAAATAATCTTGTAAAGCATAGTGGTTACTTAAACACGAGCCAGCTTGCAATGTGGCTTCCATTTAGTGTGACACAAACCCGTTGTGGACTCTCTGTTATACCACAGAATTATTATAACCACAATGTCTATTGTCTTCCAGAAGGACACTTGAGAGTCACTTTTAAAAGTTGGCAAGTGCTTTCCTATTAAAAACTGCTGTTTCAATGGTAGTTAGGCTCCTGTTTAGTATGCATTGTAGCTAGATCACCCTGCATTCACAATGCTCAACAGTAAAAAAAAAAAAAGAACACTGCTGCAATACCAATAGTTAAAATAAAAGCAATTACATTAAACACATTGCGAAGTAGTTTTAAATTTTTATCTTGATGTAGGCACTTAAAGGAAAGGATAAAAAATAGTTGGAGACATTTGTAGTGATTCTGAGGGTAACTTCTGAGTTCTGGGGCTTACACACTCTTGCCATTGGGTCTTCATCTAAGTAGTGCTACTCGAACATGTACGAGCCGTAGTTAAAGCATTATGGCTCACAAGAAAATAAAACAAACAAACAGATCAGTTTTCCAGATGTTAATTGGAGATGTTTTGAAAGAGAGAACCTTCAGAAAGCAGACAAATTCTAAAGAGAATGTGTCTTTACAATATTCATTCAGCATTTACTGAGTACCTAGCATGTACTAGGCACTAGAGCAGCATTCTCAGACCACTAGTTTTCTAGATCACCTTTACATTCTTAATAGTCTCAAGATTATTAAATTTAAAAAGCCTCAAGATCCCCTTTACATTCTTAAAATTATTGAGGACCCCAGAGAGTTTTTGTTTATGTGGGGTTATATCTACTGATATTGACCATATTAAAAATTAAAACTGTATATAAATGTTTAAATGTCTTGGCTGGGCATAGTGGCTCATGCCTATAGTCCCAGCACTTTGGGAGGTGGAGGCAGAAGGATTCCTTGAGGATAGGAGTTCAAGACCAGCCTGGGCAACATAGCAAGACCCCCCCATCTCTACAAAAAAAATTTTTTTTAATTAGCTGCGCATGGTAGCACATGCCTGTAGTCCCAGCCACTTAGGAGGCTGAGGTAAAAGGATTGCTTGAGGCTAGGAGGTCCAGGCTGCAGTGAGCTGTGATCATACCACTACACTCTAACTTGGGTGACATAGTGAAACTTGTCTCTTTGAAAAAAATGAAGTTGTAAATGTTTTAAGTAAAACATTTTAAAAGATTTTATTAATTTGTTTAAACATATCAATAATAAAACCATTGCATGTTAGCCTAATATAATTCTATGAAAATAACTATAAAATGTTTATGAAAAGAATGACATTGATTTATATTTTGCAAATCTTTTCGGGTCTGGTCTAAGAAGACAACTAGTTTCTTATATCAGCTTCTGTATTCAGTCTGATGCTCTAAGTTGTTTTGGTTATCCAAGATATTTTGTTAGAAAAGGGAAAAGTGTGTTAATAGCCTTTTGAGAAAATCGTGGCTATTCATTCTTTGACACTCTACCAAAACTGGACAAGTAGTAGTTTTTTAAAAGTTAGTTGCATTGTGAAATCTGAAATTATATCAATGACTGGTATAATTTTTCACATGTTACGTTGAAATCCTTTAGTCTAGCCTGCAGTTTTGAGTGGATCATTTACTCTTGCATGATTGTGTGAAATCACACATCATTCAATTAGAAATATTGGTTCACTGAGTGATGTAACTCTCTTAAGCATCGACACTTTTCATTATCTGAGATCAAAAAGTCACATTCATTAGTATCATCACCAATCCTATCAGGAATGCCTTGAGTATTGGGAAATACGGAGACACGTTTTCCAACGTTGAGAATTTTCCAAATGTGCTTGAATTTTATCATTGGCCAAAAATACCATCAGTTCTTGAAGTGGCAGGCTCACTGCATTTATTATCTCTGCCATCATTGGTCTGTCAGTACTTCTTTCATGTAAAAATAATGTTCCCTGAAAAAGACTTGCTGGTTCAGCTCACAGTTGAATCTCAGGCGCACATTTCCTTGAGACGACCTTGTGTTTCAGCGTGTACTGCGGGTTCTCTGTGTGTTCCCCACTGAGTCACACAGAATATAAAAAAGATATACTCAAGGGTTGAAACTTAATAAAGGTAATAATTTGTAGTGCTTTTAAGGACTTTTAAATGTTCTCCTTTTTTCCAGCTTTAATGGATGAAACAAATTTTTGTTTTTTGCCCTGCAAGTGTGAGATGGCAAAAAATGTAGTGACTACCAGTATAAGCTGGTGCCACTACCTTGATCCCGGCTGAGGCACCCGCAGTGTTATCCACTGTGGCTTTTGCACCAAAGCTGTAAGCAGCAATACAGGGAAACGGGCAAATAAAGTCTTAATAGTATGAAAATGCTTTGACCTTACAAACCCCTGAAGGGGTTTTGGAGACCCCCACAGGTCTGCAGAACAGTCTTTTAAAACTCCCCACTAGATATACAGTTCGACATAGACAAGACTTTTTTTCTTGTAAAGGGGGAAGACAGATAATAAACAGAATACACCAGGAGTGCTGTAACCAAAACAAAGCAGTGCGCTGTGACAGAGGGGCTATCTCCGGTTGGATGGCCAGGAAAGGCTGAGGAGGCAGTGACATTTAAAATGAAACTTAAGAGCAGGACGACTGGAATAGCCAGCCCAGGTTTGACAGCAAGAGCTCACAGGGAATGTTCCAGGGGCAGCAGAAGAACCCCTGTGCCGAGCATGGTGAGGAGGGGGAAGCGCAGGGAGAGAAAAGGTCAGCGAGGCTGTCAAGGGCTACCCTGATCGGGCCTGAGGAACCAAGGTGAGAGCAGGATTTTATTCCAAGTGCAACGAGCATGTCCTTGGAGGGGTGTGAAGCAAGGTGAAAGGTGACGTCCACCTTGTAGCCTCAGGAAGTCTCCCCTCATGCTACTTCCACCTCCACTCTTCTCTAGCGGGCCACGACTGGGTTTGAAACTCTAAACCCTAGTTATAAAGTTGCAAATATAAGTGAAAAAGAAAAGCCCAAAAGATTACATACAGCATGGTATTCGTTTTGTAAAATAAACAACTTATTAAAACCTCAGAGCTGTGATAAAGCTATCTACAAAGGAAGTCAAGGGAGCAATAAACAAGGATTCAGAAGAGTGATTCCCTGAGAGAGGGCAGGCAGGAGGACGAGTTGGGGAAGACTCCACAGATGGACAAAAGTCCTCGTCCAAGTTCTGGTTCTGGGGGTGAGTGGTGTTTTGTGGGTGTTTGTGATCTTACTAAGTAAGGATGAGTGAGTGAAGGTGACAGACCATGAATGGACCACTCACGAGTGTGTCAGGAGTTGCGGGTCATGACAGACCCACGTACGTGCCCCTAGGTTTGATATAAAAAGAGAATAAGGGTAGAAAAGAAACAAAGCTCATGTCTATATATTTCATTCATTTATATGCCGGAAGTTTGTTTTCTAGCTTGTTCAACCCTAGTTATGCAAATACCAAGTGTACCATCATGGGTCACGGGAAAAGGCCGCTGGATTCAAAACTCAGCTTTGTGTACACCCTTGGACACATTGCAGACTCCTCCAGGCCTCAGTGTCTTCATCTTCTTCATCTACGATGTGGAATAGTTGCGGGATCTGCTCACAGGCTTGTTGAGAACATCGAATAGGACAATGCGTGTGAACCGCTGTTACAAGTCTCTCAGTCACGTTTCCTGCACAGGTGGACATTCTCTCTCCTGTGTACGCTGCCTCCCTCTGTGCATTTTTCCTTTCTTTATGTAACTGGGAAAAACCAAGAATGAAGCAGGTTTGTTTTGTTTTGCTTGTGAGGAAAAGGTTGTTGAATCTGTTCTCAAGAATGTTTGAATTAAATTCTCTTTGCCTGGGGATGGTATTTTTATCTTTTATGATTGTTCTTTGAACAAGCAGTAAGAAAACAAAATGAAATTGGGAGGCTCCGTGCTTTCTTCCTGAAAAGAGGCTTCAGGGCTTTGGGCCAAACTGTGCCTTGAAATGAATTTTAGAAGCAGCCACAGCAGGCGGTGTCTGTTGTGAGGGGCCCTGCTAGTGACAGGCACACTCCCCCAAGACAGCGAAACGTGCTGCAGAGCACTGCGGAGCGGTGGCCACCCTGGGCTGCCCACCGCGCAGGGGCTGTCAGAGAAAGAGTGGGCTCCGCGGGAAAGGAAGGGCCGCCCCAGTGGGTTACACAGGAGGCTGCTCCAGGCAAGGGTTTTAAATTTCAGTTCACTTTTCCCCACACTGCATGGTTTCACTTCTCTGATGGGGCTTAGAATCTGCCCCATTAGGCAGCTTCCACAGCTTAGATGCTTTTCCTGAGGAAGGGCTGGCACAGGGCTGTCAGCCATCAGAGACCGGAGAGGGCAGCCACTGGTGCCCTCCCTGCTGGATTCAAGAGGAGCTGGGTGATTGTGGGTTCCAGGATGAACAGGAGCTAGCAGGGACAAGGAGTGAGCAGAATGTTTGCAGGAAATGACAGAGGACTCCATCCCTGGAGCCATCCCTTCCCTTTGTGGTCATCAGGAAATATCCATGACCAGAGTGATGCCATTGTGGCCTGAGTCTCAGGATTGCCTGTGCCCATGAGGTGGCCAGAGCCAGCTCTTGAGTCCCAGGATGGCCCACAGCCAAGGAATGGAGCCCCCAGGGCACAAAAAGAAGCCACCACTAGTGAGAAGGGAGAAGAAGAACTTCTCTCATGACTACCTGGCAGGAGACAATGCATCCTACAGCCAGAGCCTGGTTCTGTACTGGGGCCAGCCAGGGCTCAGACTGTCCCTCATGGAAGGATCTGGAGGCTTCTATGTCCTCCCCGACACAGGCTCCACTCACCTCCCCTCAACCTCCGGGTATAGCAGCCCACTGTACTTCAGGACAACTCTTTGTAATTAGGGAATTCTTCTTTACATTGAGCCATAATCTGCCGCATAATTTCGAGAGATCAATCCTAATTCAGGTCTCCACAGTATCATGAAATACATCCGTCCCTTTTCGAAATTTATATTAGATCTACTCTGTGCCCTGTACCATGCCAGGCAGCAGACAAGACAGACATAGATCTTTCCTTCCAGGAGACTAAAATGTAGTGGGGCAGATGCTATCAAACAAATAATCACACAAAATTCTAAAGATAAAATGAAGTTTCCCGTTATTACTGTGTTACCACACATGTGGAAAATAGTCAGCTATGTTTTCTGGCTAAGGGAAGGTATTTTGCAATGGCCTGACTTAAAAGCCATGGGATTTCCATGAAATCTTCTCTGGGTGATGCAGAGCACGCACCACAGTGCTGAGCAGCTTTCTTTAGTTGAAAGTGAGGGTTAGTGATCACCAAATTCACAGCCTGTTTTGGGGATGGTGTGATGACTTTAAACATGGGCACTGGGGTGTATGGAGGAAGTTGAAGGGTGTCCATGGGGAGAACATTGGAAAGGAGCTTTGGAGGCAGGTTGTGCAAGGCGTTAAGTGCCAGGCTAACAAGTTGGAACTGTGTTTGATGATCATCAGGTGAGAAGAGCTTTGAGCAGGGAAGGAAATTAGAACTGAGTTTCGAGGCAGTTAATTATAAAATGGTTCCAAGCATGGCCTCTGCAGCCTGGCTGCCCGGGCTCCAATCCTGGCCAGTAGCAGTGGGAAGAGTTACCTGGCCTCTCTGTGCCTCAGTTTCCACATCTGTAAAACGGAAATAATACTGATATGTACTTATAAGAGCAAATGAGTTGATGCATGTGACATTTTTGGAGCCATGCCTAGCTGTGGAAAAGTGCTTTAAAAAGGTTAGCTGGGGTCAGGCGCAGTGGCTCTCACCTGTAATCCCAGCACTTTGAGAGGCCAAGGCTGGTGAATCAGTTGAGCTCAGGAGTTTGAGACCAGCCTGGCCAACATGGCGAAACCCCGTCTGTACTAAATATACAAAAATTAGCTGGGCGTGGTGCGCACACCTGTAATCGCAGTTACTCAGGAGGCTGAGGCAGGAGAATCGCTTGAACCGGAGAAGCAGAGGTTGCAGTGAGTTGAGATGGGGCCACTGCACTCCAGCCTGGGCGACAGAGCAAGACTCTGCCTCTAAATAAATAAATAAGGGTAAGCTGGTATTATAATTACCACCATTGTCGTCATGATTGTTGGAACATGCATTGGAAGGAGGTGGGTGAATCTGGGTCAGTGGGTGTCATTCGCAGGAGGGCACACCAGAGGCCTGACTTTAAACGTCTAGGTATGCTGCCACCTTCCTCAAAACGGCACCTGCGCTATGTTCACTCACCTAAGTGGAAACCTGGCCCTTTTTTTCTTTCTAGAATCTTTTTTTTTTTAATCTTCACTTGGGGTTAATCACCTCCGGAAGCCCCTCATCAGGGGGTACAGTGCACTTGTGCATGTTTGAGGCCATGCTGCCCACATGTAGACTTGGGGAAGGAATTTCCAGAGCCTCGCTCTCTCACCAGCAGGCCCAGTGCCAGGGGGCTCCTAGGTGATGGCTGGAACCCACCAGTATGAGGCTAAGAATGAAGACTCTGCAGCCACATGGGCAAATATTTATGCAGTAATGATAAATGAAATAAAGCCTGAAACCGCACACGCATGTGGTCCTCACGATGTGAAAACATGGATGAGCCAGGGCCGTAAAGAAACGCAGATGAACAGTGGCGCTTGTGTTCAGACGGCAGCGCAGGAGCGCATCAATTGTTTTCCTGTAATGTTTCTGCAATTGTCTTAACAATATTTTTAAAGTAGAAAAAATAAAGGAGGGAGCATGTGCCCAGGATCCCTCTATGCCTCAGAGACCACGACTGCACAGCAGCCATTGTTTTAGCAGAGATGGAGGACTCCAGAGGAGGGGGGTGTCCATTCTTAAAGAACTGCCCTTGGTCTGCAGAGCCCCTCGGCCGTCTCTAAGCCCCAGGAGGCACCGCCATCTCTAGCAATGGAAATTCCCAGCCAATGGCTCCTGCACCAGAGAGAGTGGGCCCTTCCCTTCCTCACAGACAGTGCTTCCTCAGGATCAGGACCCTTCCAGGGTGAGCTTCCTGGGGAACTGGACAGGGGCTGAAAGTAGCATCCTTAGGCTATCACACTGATGGTCTTGGTTAAAACAAACACAGTTCAAATACCCTCCTTAGCACTGTCAGCTGCAAATGGTATGGTCTTGGGTAAGATACTTGGCCTCATTGAGCTTCACTTTCGCCGTCTGGAAAGGAGCAATGCCTCTGCAGTACCTACCTTCCTCACCAGGCTGTTACTAGTAGGAAAAGCGTGACTGCAGTGCATGGCACCCGGGAAGCTGCTAAGTCAACAGTCACGGTGGCTGCTGCTGTAGGGGTGGGCATGGGAGGGGGCTGTTCCTCTCATCACTGGTTTTATTCAGTGGTTCGGATGGTTCAAATACAGCCTCCTCTATGAGGTTGGACCCGGTTCTTCTGCACAGAACTTTCCCTCCTCCCCTGGTCTCCTGGAACACTGTGTTTGTGCCCGTCTCACAGCACCTGCTACTTTCTCTGTGGCAGTGTTGTCATTTATACTTGTTACTCTTTTCAAAGGCAGGGTGCTGACTGGCCAGAATGTAGGAAAGGCCAGGTCAGAGACTTTCTGTTTAAGTAAAGACCAAAAATGCCACACTAGTGGGTTTCGGGTGACGGAAGAAAGTGCATTCAGCGGTCTCCATGTGTTCAGAACTTGGCTCTGTGAGTCTGCAGCCCTGCTCAGCCCTCCCTGCAGTGTTACTATATCTCTGTCCTCCTACTGAGGCCATGCTTGGGCTATTGTGGCACCCATACATATTTAATATGTGCCCCAATTAATGAGTTAAGTCCAGATAAAGTGGGTCGGAGGAGTTCACAGACTGGAGTGCCACAAGGATCACACTTTCAGGTGCATTTTCTTCCAATGCACTGTGACAGCTCAAAACACTTCCTTGAGCTTCTATACATTCTGCTCATTGCCACGTGTCCCCAGGACTTGGATATGTAATGCGAGGGATACCAACAGACTCTTTCTAAATGAGCTTCCTGCCTCAAGGCAAAGGTTGAGTTGCCCGTGCAGCTGGGAGGGCCACCAGGTGAATGATGCTGTTAAAGGGGAAGCGTTGGGGTGAAAGGTCCCTGGGAGCTTAGCTTACCACCATGGGCACTTAATGGATGCTAAATAATTCAAAGAATCAAGGGAGAGATGGGTGGATGCCACCTTGATGGCCCCTCGATGAACTAACGGGGTCCGAGAACATTTGCAAATTGGTCATTAATGTTTCATCAACAGCGTCTGCATCCTTTGTTCATCTCAAACGGTTTCCGATCACAGGGAGAGTTTCACGAGAAACTTAAATGGAGGAATCAGGCCAGGCCTGCAATTCCACCCAATAATTTGGGTTTGTTTCTGAATAGTCTAATAGCTGGGAATGGGCTGGTTTGGCTTGCTAATGGGCTTTGAAGGGGCTCGAGTGCTCTCACTCAGTGACATTTGGAGGGGGATTATGGATTTTGGAGCATTAAAGCTTTATTGTTTTGGTTTTTTTGTTTTGCTTTGCCTGTTTTTGAAGTGAGGTTTGCTAACGCTAAAATGACTGTTTATTCATGACAGCGAGGGGGTGAGGAGGTATAGGGAATAATTCTACTCATGGAAGAAGGATTCCTTCTTCGAAATGATTTTTGCTGTTGGCAAAGCTGAGAACACACTCACATGATTCTCTGCCTGCAGTAAGTGACAGGAAAAACACATTGTGCGCCGTGGATAGCTATAACTAGCAGCAAATTGGTTTAAATCATAAAGAAAGGCTCAGTATACACAGCTCCCTCTCCTTCAGAAAAGCCTAGCTGGAGGAAAGAAATGGAGGCTGGGTTTAGAGTACTAGAAGAGGCAGGCCCAGCCTTGAGCCTCCCGTGGTTGGGTTTCTTCAGAAAATAACCAGGTACTCTCCTGACGTGAGCTGCGGATTTGGGTGAAACTTTCCACTCTCAGCCACTGCGCTGGCCTCCCTCGGCAACCCTATATTGCAGGGATTGCCTGCCCTGAAACCCTGCCTGAGCTCACCACTGTCCTTTCACTGACTTTTGAAGGTGGTAGAAGGGGAGAGATATTCCTTGTCCCCAGCACTGGCTGATGCACTCTTGACAGTGGCCTGTTCTGAAGCCTGCTAGGACGCCTGCTACCTGGGAAGCTGGCAGGAGATTCCGATGGCTTTCAGCATCTGCAGTGCTCACTCATACTGCAGATGGCTGTTATTTCCATTTTTCACAACTTAACTGAAAAGGGCACTTAAGCAAAGCAGGCATTTAGTCCCAGGCGAAATCAATCTTCCTGCTGCAGGAAAGAGCCAGGCCCTGGGCAGCTGGTGTTTGGAGTTGGTCTTGAGTATGTGTTGACTCACCTTCCTCTCGAAGTAAGGAAAATGAATAGCTTGTGCTAATGAATGAGGTGTCCCTAGAGCATCCTCAGTCTCTGGAGGTGTCCAATGAGGCCCTGTGACTGTCCCAGACCTCCCACGGGCAGAGCAGAGGCAAGGCTCAGAGCCTGCCCCAGGGATGGGGGCATGGACATCCCAGAGAGCAGGGTCTGAGGACACTGGAGTGGGATCACTGTAGGAAACGGACAAAGGCTGCCGAGTAGACACTCACCTTAGAGGCTAGGGAGCTTGTCCAGAAAAAGCAGTCTGCACCTGGCCGTAAGTATCTTCCAAAGATGAGGTTTATGCTCATTGTATTTTTCTCTTAGAAAATGTTTAGGCTCTTTTGCAAAGCTTTGTCCTCCTCGGTACTCAGAAGACTGCGTCTGCCTTTGCCCCTTCTTTCCCGTTCAAGGGTAGATGTGTAGGTGACCCACAAGTACCTGTGCCCTCGTTTTTTTAGGCACAGGCTTCTTTCTCTGCTTTGCTTTTGTTTTTTGTTTATGTTTTCAAGGCACATATTTTCAAGTATAAAATGACTCCTATGCTCCTTCACTTACCCTAAAAACACCTACCTAATTCCTAAGAGCCACCTTTCAAAACTGGACATTTTGAACTAGATTATTCTGTATCATGGGAGCTGACCTGGGCATTGTAGGGCATTTAACAGCATCCCTGGCCTCTGCTGACTGGATGCCAGGAGCAACCCCCTGACCCCAGTTGTGACAACCACAAATATCTTCAGTCATTGTGCAGTGCCCTCTAGGGAGCAAAATTCCCTTCAGATAAGAACCACTGGTCTACAGGAGTCACACCAAGGCAGCCCACCCGTTTTAAAGATAGGCCAGTCTGTTTGTTTATTAAATGTTTAGTAATTGTTCATTTATTCACTTGTCTGCCTACCCATTGATCTGTCCATCTGTCCATGTAGCTGAGCTGCCCAGTATCCATCCTGGGACAGTAGTGCCTTGGGAGCTAAACAGACTCCAACTGTGAGGCTTTCTAGAGAGAGAGAGAGGTAGTGAGAGAGCGTGATTGATTGATTGAGGATGGAGGAGATAATTACTGAGCAAGCTGGATAAGATCCAAGGTACTACATAGTTGGAGGAAGATACTTGGGAGGAAGATAGCCTTTTTGAGACCAGAGGGAAGAAAGAATGGAAAAGAGGAAAATGTTTTGCTTGTAAGGAAGATCACTTAACCCAGTCCTAGATCTATTTATGTAGAAAAAGGATTTTCCAGATTACAAAGAGTTTTTTTTAGATTTTCTAAGATTTTCTAAGTTTTCTTAGATTTATTTTCCAAAGATATGTCACAAGGCAGTAATTCACCATCATCAGTTAATATGTCCAAGCACAGGGCCAGCAGAGAGAAATTAAACCTCCTTCTAAGAGGAGCAAAATATTCCTCACAAAGGACAGATTATGCAGGGGTTGGCAATGTTTCAGAGGTCACGAGCGAAGTCTTCACTTACTCACCCTTGTTAAATGGTTCTTTTGGTAGTAGTCATCTTCCCTCCCCTAATCACTGCAATGATGATGGCCAGTTCTACTGTGTACTTCTGTTTCAAGCACTGCTCTGAGAGCTTTATATGGATTAACTCAGTTAATCCTTTCAGCCCTGGATGGTCTTTTAGAGATGAGGCAACTGGAACACAGCAAGGTTGAGTAACTTGCCCAATGTCACACAGCTACTGAGTGGTAGAGCTGGGACACAGACCCGCGCTGCTGGTTCTGAAAGCATCAGCCCTAATGACTACATGCTCATTTGTCTGGAGAAAACACTGAGACCTGGAGCACGTGTGTACATGCCACCATACAGCCTGCCCCGGATGATTCTCGGGAGAGTCCGCTGATCTGAGAAAGTGACAAGCATTGGTCATTTCAGAGAAACTGGGAGTTGGGCTTTTTAAAAGAGGCATAAAGAAACTGGGAAAATGAGCTGGGCGCGGTGGCTCAAGCCTGTAATCCCAGCACTTTGGGAGGCCGAGGCGGGCGGATCACAAGGTCAGGAGATCGAGACCATCCTGGCTAATATGGTGAAACCCCGTCTCTACTAAAATACAAAAAAAAAAAAAAAAAAAAAAAGAAACTGGGAAAATGAGACTGAGTGTGTTGGACAGACCCCAGGGACTACTACTCAGAGGAAGACAAGCCCCACTCCTGTTTTCCTTCCTTCCTCTCTCCTCCTTCTCTTCCATGTACCTTCTTCTTTCCCTTCTTCCTCTTCTTTGTTTTCAGCTCTCCTCTCTCTCCATATAGCCTCCCAGACTCGCCTCCTCTATGGGGCTGTCTCCTTGGTCCCCTCAGGGACCATGGCCCCAGATCCTCAATCCTCTTGCTCCCCAGATTTGTTCTATGTCTCCTGCTTCTGCACTCACGCCCTGGGCTCCTGCCCCTTGGATTAGAAGCCATGGGTGCCATTCTTTGAGCACTTTTCACACACAGGAGTATGATTTTAATGAACAGTTTTATTCTGTTGTACCCTTTTATCTCCTGCATACTCCTCTATGAGTAGCACCATGTCATAGCAGGGCAGAAGCCAGGGCGTATCGTGTACTTGGAGCTCAAAGTCCCTTTGCAGTGAAATTCCACCCAAACCTATGAATCTTTCCCTCTGGGGCACACTGTTTGATCTCTGTCTGTCTTCTCCAGCATCCTTTCTCATTAAACTGAAGATGAGAAAATGGGGCCCGTTGGTCCCTCTGACCTCAGAGGTCCTCAGCATTTGCTAGCCATGGCTGGGACCCTTTCCCCTCTCGGTGTCCTAATGTGATTTATTCTTTCATGTTTCATCTAGGCTGTATGGGCCTGGCTGTATGAGACCCTCATACTCTCTGCCTCCCTATCTCCTGTGCTCCTCCTCAGGGTCCTACTGACCCCATCACTGAGACAGCTGTCCCCGATGCTCCTCGTGCACGGTTTTGTGTTCTTCTTATGTGAGTGTCCTTTCTTGTTGGATTGAAAGTCTCTTAAATAACACAGCAAACATTGCTCAGCACCTGCTGTGTACCAGCCACTATGCTAGATGCTGGGGACACAAAAGTGAAGAACAGTCCTTGAAAGTGACAGTGTCAACAAATGGCTCTAGAGCAGGGTCTGTGTCTCAGCTCTACCACATGACTGAGGGAGGTACGTGTCGGTGACAGAGTGGTGAACACTCCAGCCCTCCGTGGAGGGCAGCGACCCTTATGTGTCCTGCCTCCTAGGGAGGTAGTGAGGATTAGACGGGTTAAGGCTTGGGGAATCGTTGCCGTTGGGCCTGGCACATAGCAAGCACACAACACCTGTTAGCTCTCATTGTTCTCATCTCTGTAGCTCCTCTCCCTTGCAACCCATTCCCCAGCTTTCCATATCAGACCACACAGATTGTGTTCCGCAAATGAATAAATGACCATGAATGAAATGAATATTGGATCCATGGAGAGAGAATTAGAGAACTTGGAAAGAAGAGTAGACGTTCTCAGTGAGGAGGGAGGAAAGCAGCACAGTGCCGAGGGGCCGAGCCTGGGAGCAAGAACCCTGGTCTCCAGACACATCAAGCTTTCCTGCCAGGGGTCAGCCGGACTCCAGCCCCAGTCACGAGCTCCTGGACAGCTCCTAGTGAGTCTCCTCTCCACTTCCCTCTTTCTTTTCTCCTCCAGAGATAGGACCTTTTCATACACTTCGAAAACAAAAAATCAGGAATGATTCAAATCCTGTTCTATTCACTCTGCCTTCACTTCGCATCACTTCCACAGTTGTTGAATTCTTCCTTCGCGCCACATACTGTGCTAGGCTCTGAAAATGCAACCATCATGAGACAGTCCTGCCCCACGCCCCTGGCTGGGTGATGCCCAGCCCAACCTCACCTTCCACACCACCACCAATGGCCAGACAGGTGAAGGGAGGGCTTGGGCTTGGATTCCCTTTTCCCAGGAAGAGGTTTTGTGTGATTTTAACTTATTTGCAGATAATTAACCTCAGGGTCAAAAAATCCTACCCTTCTGCCTCTGTGGAGATTGAAATTAGATTTTGAAGAGAAGCAATTGCTGTGTAGAATTAAAACTTCTTGATGAATACTGCCATCGTGACATGGGGAGGAAATCACAGTAGCACTTTCTGCTGTGTAATTAAAAAACCAAAAAAGCAAAGATGAATGGAATACTCACAAGTGAAAATGGGATTTGGTTTTCAACAGAGGAAATTGGAGTTCTGTCAGTTAAGCGTGGAGTGTGTCCTGAATCATTTCAAGTTACAGTAGGAGGTCACGTGGCCCATTTTCTTTAATCTATGCAATACCACGAACCAGGAAAGGTAATTTTGGCTCTAAAAGATGTGATTTTTTTTTCCATCCTAACCCTTGACTCTCCTTCCAAAATACCAAAACATTTCATAGCCACAGGTGGGTTTATGTTTTGTTTTGTTCTCCCTCCTCTCCACTGCCTTGCCCTAATTTTAATCGCACTGACTCTCCAGTCTTTAATGGCCTTTGCTCAAGAACAAAGATTGGTAGCCTAGAGTTGAGTCTTGGCAACACCGTGGAGTCCATGCTGTAGCCCCGTCTGCTTTTCCTCAATGTCATGAAATCAGATCAGAGATCCCATAGCTGCCAAACACTGGCAGGTCCCACTGACCATGAGGGACACTGGCTCCAAAGTGAGGGAGACCTGGGTTTTGGTCCCAGCCTAGTTCTTTACCGTGTAACCCTGTGAAATGAGTAGCCTCTCTGACTTCGTTTTCTTACATGTATGGAGTAGGGACTGGAATAGCCACTGGAGCTGTTGCAAGAATTAAGTGAATGGATATATGAATATCTGGTGCATGGTAAGTCCACAAGAAACACCTGCTATCATAGTCGCCTTTGCTGTTGTAAAAGTAATCAGGGGATTCAGGAGCGCTAAACTGGTATAATACCTAAGGGACTTGGGATTGCCAAAACCTACTGTGGACAATGGCCATCACTTCTTGGCAAGTTCCAGTGGCAGATGGAAATACAGCCCTATATCATTCTGAGAATTCTAGAAAGCTAGGCTGGAGCAGGACCCCTGTCCTAAAGGCCAAAGAGACCTCTTCCTGCCCCCCACAGACCAGCACTTGGGGTCTGACCACCAGAGCGCAAGAGCCTGCAATCCTGAATCCCCATTATCCTGAGAAAGGAAGCCACAGACAGCTCTTGTCCTATAGGAAAGAGCTGGTCCTCTTTAGGACTTCAAGCACATGGGAGAAGGAAGCAAGCCTTGGGCCTTCAGTCTTCTTTCCACTGTGACATAAAGCAAGGAGAGGGTGTCAGGAGGGGCCGTGCATCTGTGGGCACCGTCGCAACACACGGCAAGCTTGTGCTCTCTAGTTTAGAGCCAGCTGGCCCCAGAATCTGACCCTTCAGATCAGAATCCCTCTCTGTAGAGAGGGAGCAGAGAGATGATGGTGATGATGACAGAGAGCACTTACATAGCACTTAACATAGCCAGATAGTAGTTTAAATGCCTTATGTAAATTATCTTACTGAATCTTCTTAATAACCCTTTGATATAGGCATTATATTATATTCATCTTATACCTAGGGAAATTGACACAAAATGAGGACAGTTCATTAGAGTCTGGAGAGTTCTTCGGTAAATAAGAGGGAAAGATAGATGGTTGATTGATAGATAGATAGATAGATAGATAGATAGATAGATAGATAGAATTTGTATCTATAGTGCAGATAGAAGCTGTGTCTGTCGCACAGATAGAAACCGTTAGTATAGTATACTGTATCTAGCTATAGGTAGTTAATTCTTCTCCTCACAACTGCTGCATCCAAAAAGACCAACCCAATAAACTAAGCAGCTTTCTAGAAGATTCACTCCACATTTATTGCAAGATGTGTCACCTGGTCATTTTGTGGATTATATTAAAATGCAAAAAAGTATTATTAGTTATTAATTTTAAAACAAAGGCTAGAAACTTTAGTTTTCAGTTTAGCTGCAAGGGCTCTTTTACTCTATGTACCCCTGGCTACATTTATTATGCATTCATCATACATTTATTATAGAATTTTAATCTATGCAATATGTCTATGTATGAATGACTGAGAGGTTAAGTAACTTACTCAAGGCCACAGAGCTAATAAGTAGCAGAACTGTAATTTGATTCCTGATTCTCTGATTCTGTCAACTGCTGTTTCCACATCATTTTCCTGTGATCCTTCCCTTGGTGTGTGTAGCTCACCAGGTCACACTAGTGGACTGGACCAAGGAAAATGCTAGACACTCGGTGACTAAGGGCTTGGAGCTTTGGAGGAAGACAGCTCCAGGCCCACTCCCAACTCCATCCGCTCCATCGCTCCCTGGGTACTTGACCTCCCGGGGCCTCCGTTTCTCTCGAGACTGTTGTGAGGATCAGATGAAAGAAAGCTGTGAAGTGTCAGCACAGAAGTGGTCACTGTGATTATAATTAATAGTACACCGTACAGTCCTGGCTGTTTTCTCCCAGGAATTTTTTATCTTTTACCTGCTAATAAAACAGTATGAAGTCGGAAAGGTCTTTGTGGAGCTCTGAATGCTGACTGTTAATAACCGTGGTCAACAGTGGTGATGTTCTAGCCCTTCAAATTCACTGTTCGGAGCTGTCGAACACACCCTGTGGGGCTGGACCTGTCTGTGGCACCATGCTTTGTGCTGTCCCATGCCGACTTGCCAAAAATCATAAGGAAGTTAAGAGTGTCCTGACAGCCACTGATGTTCTTCTTTTAGAAAACTCTTCTCAAGAAGATTGGAGAGCTGGCTTGAACCATTTAGGAAGTGCGAAGGATATTAGATGAGTTATTTGTTGCTGCAGAATGAATTACCTCCCAAAATAGAGGTGCTTGGTGGGTTGATTCTGGCTGTGGATTTCTCACGGGGTTGCAGCCAAGATGTCAGCTGATGCCGCAGGGGTCTGAAGGCTCAACTGGGGCTGGAGGACCCCCTTCCCAGCTCAGTCGGCTGTGCCAGGAAAGGCTCGGTTCCTCCCTGGCTGTAGGTCAGAGACCTCAGCTCCTTACCACCTGGGCTCCTCCACAGGGCAAGCATGGCAGCCGTTTTCCCCAGGGAGTGGCCCGAGAGCGGGGAGAGGCCACGTGTGTTGTATAGCCTGGCTTTGGAAGTGACACACCATCACTTCTGCCATATTCTCCTGAACACACAGACCAACCCTGGTCCAGTGTGGGAGGGACCACACCAGACAGGAACACCAGGAGGGGGGGATCTCTAGGGGGCATCTCTGGAGTTTGCCACCACAGGTGGCACATTCTCGTCTCTGGAGAGCTGAGAGAATTCTCCTCCTCCTCCTCACAACTGTTGCCTCTAAAAAGACCAGCCCAAATAGGGCAGGCAGCCCTTCAGAATAAGGTTATGTCCACGTTTATTCTAAGACATGTCACCTGATTATTTTTTTGGATTATATCAAGTGCAAAAAGCTCAACCGATATTAGTTTAAAACAAGCTAGAAACTATTTTCCAGTTTAACCTCAAGGGATTTTTTTTAAAAAATTACATGTACCCCTGGCTATTTGTCATAGAAATGGCTGCACATCTTTAAATATAGACCAGCATGAATTCAACTCTTACATAAATTTAAACCACATAGGTGCTAGAATACCCCTTTTTTTAATCCAGAAGGGAGAGTTATCTAAGAGTGATGGGTAAGTACATGGCAAACCAATTTACTGCCTCAGCTGCTGTAATGTGGAATAATTTGCATCCCATCTCACTCATCTCTCTTCTGTCCCCAACATTGCCATTAGCACGTGAGTTTGCTCCCTTCCTCTCGCCCTCCACACTAAGCCAGATTATTCTGAATGAAAACATTCATTTAAATTTACTCTACTTGCCCTTTGCCCTATGAATTAATGTAAGGAAATGAACTCAGACTTCATAGGTACCATATATTAGCAACACAGATGAGCTTGCATGAAGGGAGATCACACAGTTGCTTCCATTGGAAGTAAAATTGAGCCTCAAAAACCTCACAGAAATACACTCACAGCCACTCAAAAGGGATCCTGAAAGGCAATGGGGGAAACAAGAAATAGAAATAAGATCCTGGCTGGGCGCAATGGCTCACGCCTGTAATCCCAGCACTTTGGTAGGCTGAGGCAGGTGGATCACGAGGTCAGGAGTTCAAGACCAGCCTGGCCAACATAGTGAAACCCCATCTCTACTAAAAATGCAAAAACTAATGGTACGTGGTGGCATGTGCCTGTAATCCTAGCTACTTGAGAGGCTAAGGCAGGAGAATTGCTTGAACCTAGGAGGCGGAAGTTGCAGTGAGCCAGGATTGTGCCACTGCACTCCAGCCTGGGTGACAGAGCGAGACTCTGTCTCAAAAAGAAATAAGATCCTATGGGAAGGGAAGTGAGCCCCCTCCCTGCTTTCTGGAATAGTGTGAGTGGCAGATGGTATTGGTCAGCTGACCTAGCCTGCATGCATAACTTCCCCGTCCCAGCCTAGAGGTGGTCATGTGACCGAGTTTTGGCCAGTGAGAATAAGCAGAGGTTTCTGGGCGAGGTCTCCTGAGGACTGTCTGTCATGCCCCTTTGGCTTTTTACCACGTATCCCTTCTTCCATCTATCTGTGCATTGCTGATAGGAGGACCGGAGAGGGAGCAGCTATCTTGCAAACCATGAAGACAGTGGCTTGCTTCCTAAGGATGGTGCAACAGAAAGAAGAGCCCAGATTCCCCATGGCACCATTAGTAGTTGCTTTGGTCTGCGTACCTTCAGAATTTGTTGTTGTTATTGTTATTGTTGTTGTTTAGAGACCACATCTTGCTCTGTCACCCAGGCTGGAGTGCAGTGGTGCAATCTTGGCTCGCTTTTGTAATTTTGAACTCTTAGGTTCACGCAATCCTTCCACTTCAGCTTTTTTGAGTACTTGGGACTACAGATGCACACCACCACACCCAGCTAATTTTTTAATTTTTTTATAGAGACAGGATCTCACTATGTTGCCCAGGCTGGTCTCAAACTCCAGGCTCAAGCAATCCTCCTGCCTTGGCCTCCCAAAGTGTTGAGATTACAGGCATGAGCACCACACCCAGCTACTTCCAGAATTTTTTTTTTTTTTTTTTTTTTTTTTTTTTTTTTTTTTTTTTTTTTTGAGACGGAGTCTTGCTCTGCCTCCCAGGCTGGAGTGCAGTGGCCGGCTCTCAGCTCACTGCAAGCTCCGCCTCCCGGGTTGACGCCATTCTCCTGTCTCAGCCTCCCGAGTAGCTAGGACTACAGGCGCCCGCCTCGTCGCCCGGCTGGTTTTTTGTATTTTTTTTTTTAGTAGAGACGGGGTTTCACCGTATTAGCCAGGATGGTCTCGATCACCTGACCTCGTGATCCACCCGTCTCGGCCTCCCAAAGTGCTGGGATTACAGGCTTGAGCCACCGCGCCCGGCCCAGAATTTTTTAAATGTGTCCTTTTTCTTTTGTTGAATGCAGCTGCCCTCATCAGAAGTGACACACTATGCCAGAGCTCTGAAGAGATTGAATATGTTGCTCTACTGCAAACAGTCAGAGGAAATAGAACCCTAAAAGATAAATGAATAGAACAGGTTCTTTGAGTGTACATTACTACAATCCAAAGTGAGGTCAATGAATAAGAGATTCAGAATATGTCCAGAGATGAATGACAGAGAGCATCGTCATTTCTTAGAAGTAAAACAGCAAGGAGAACAAGAATTTTTCCTGTTTACTGGGTACAAAGCTATCTACATAATTATAAGGGATGTTTTTATTGCCAGAAACATCTAACTTTTATAAAAGCTTAAAGTAGTTTTTTTTATCATTATTTCTGTAAAATGTTTTTATTAAAGGAAACACCATATGGTAACAGCAAGAAGAGTTGGTTACGAGTCACGAAGCTAGTCAGATTTCTTTTCAACAGTTAAAATCAAAAAACTTAACACAGACCTTACATTTAGGGGAAAAAAAAAAAAAAAAAAAGCAGTTTCAAGACTCCTGAAAGCATAAAACTTTAATCAAAGAGTTGTGTGTGTATTGTTGCTGGTTTTTTTCATTTTCTAGGATGCAAGACAAAATCTTGAAACACTTAGGGGTTATATTCATAATATTTAACAGCCAGCACAGCCTAGGCAATGATTCATCAGAGCAGGCATCAGTCATGCAACATTCTGTCATGAAAAGGATCTCCCTCGTGCTAGTCCTTGTCACACCTGCCCTCCTTACCCCCACTATCACTACCCTCTGGCAACCACTAATCTGTTTTCCATCTCTATACTTTTGTCCCTTTAAGAATATTATGTACATGGAGTCATACTGTATGTAACCTTTTGAGATAGGCCTTTTGCACTCAACATAATGCCCTTGGGATTCATCCAAGTTGTTGCGTGTATCAAAAAAATGAAGAATCCTGGCCAGGTGCAGTGGTTCATGCCTGTAATCCCAGTGCTCTGGGAGGCCAGGGTAGGAGGATTGCTTGAGATCAGGAGTTCAAGACCAGCCTGGGCAACATAGTGAGACCTCATCTCTAAATACATATATATATATAATATAAGATATCAAGTCTCTCCAGTAATAAGAACATATTCTCGTCTAGTTTTATTATATATTAAAAATTCAAGAATCCTAACTTCCAGCGCAGCCATTTCCAATTTTGGCAAAGTTGGAACACTGACCTGTTGTTTGACCAGTTATTCCCTGGGAAGCAGTAATAAAAACCAAAATAAAGCAGCGGGTTGTTTTTTATGTTTAAAATTAATTAAAAATGGCTTAGGAGGAGGAATCTGTGGCCTGAGCCCTCAGGCACCCAGTGGCCTGTGTGTAGGAGGCAGGACCAGCTTCATGGGAAACGTCTACAAGATATTTCTCAGGCCAGCAGCGACCACTTTGCTTCTTACGGCAAAACTCTGGAGTGTTAGAAAATAATCTTCCTTCTAAATCTTCTTCTGTAGTCCTTGCTTTGGATCCAGGAGGACAGCGGGTGAGGGGTTCCCCTACCCAGAACGGCAGGTCAGGCAGGACAGCGCCTAGTGCTGCCACAAGGTCACACGGCCTTTGTGAGCAAAGGCAGGGGAGTTGACCTGGGTCTACATGCTCTCTTCTTGGAGCCTGTCATGTCCCTGCCACCCCACTAAACACACTGCTTGCATCATTTGATTTAATCCCATCCACAACTCTATGAGATGGATACTGTTGCTAACGCAATTATACAGGCAAAGCAATTATGGCTTAGAAAAATTAACACATCAAGGTCATGTAGCAAAGCCAGGACTTAAACCAAGGTTCAAAGGCCCCCAGAGTCCATGCTTCTAACCACTGCATGATTTTAGTCCAAAGTGAAGAACAGGTCAAAGCTCCTATATACAGTGGCATCTGACCCCTGTGTGCTGGCAGGGAACTTGTGCTGGGGACACTGGAAGTCTAGAGCATCTCCTCCAGACTTACCATGGGTCCCCTCCTATAGTGGGTTAGGGCCCTTCAAAGCCTCTTCATCTAAGGCGTGATAAATACAGGAAAGTTTCAGCTGTCACTTAAAAGTAAGGAAACTGTCCAAAATAAGTTTTCTGGGAGCCTCGTTGTAGAGCGGCCTGCCTTGATGGTTTTTTGAAATACACTTGACCTTTGAGGCCATTTTAATTTTTACCAATGAGGAAAGTAAATAGTAAAGATTTCTTAAGCCTGTTGATGCACCACCTGTACAAGGGTTGTTCCTAATCAAAATGAAGTACCAAGTGAGGTTTTCATTTTTTCTTTTTTCGAAAAAGCAAAATCCATCAGCTTGGCTTCAGCAACCCCACTGCGGCTATTTACAAACCTCCCTCCCAGGCTTCTCGTGGAGCCACAGACACCCCCGTTTCCAGATGCTGTGTTTTCCGATTGCTCACCGCTTACCTGCAGTAAGAAAGCGCAGCTCCACCGTGCTTCACCTGGGCAAAGAGAAACCCTCCTGGAGCCCTGCCTTTTATCCCCAGGAATCAAGCACACATTGTCCAGGAAATTGAAGGCAGGGAAACAACTCGTTCGTCTGTAACCTGGGAGGAATAGCACCACTGCTGGAGACTTCAGCGCTCCAGGATCCGTGTTGCACTTCATTCCCAGGCTCCGTCTTTTGTAGGCCAGTGCCTTTGAGAAGATAACTGCTGGCACCCTCTGCCCTTCGTAGCCTGTTCTCCTTACCAGGAGCCTTGTCAAGGCAGAATATTCACGACAGCCTACTGGATCTACTAAAGGGAAAATGGACTCACTTCTGACCGCCACACTGTTCAAACAAGTCAGTGCTATCACAGACCACGGCAGGGTCCCCCAGGGCCTCTCGGGAAATGCCTGTCCTTCCTCCCACACCAGCCTCTGGATCCCGAGAGAGTTGGTGCACATCCAGATCTTACAGCATCCCAAGAGCTGGTGAACTAATTCCTGTTAAAACCAACAGTCATTTTAAGTTTGAGGAAGAAAGGTTTAACCAGGTTCCAGTAAGATTCACATTTTTAGCTTTTGTTCTTCCAGCTGACTCTGTGCACTGGGCCCACAGTTGTACAGAGAGTTACCGTATGCTGGCTGCACCGGAGATGCACAGGGCGTGTGGATGCTATGGGAATGGAGAGCGCTGGCCATGCAGCAGCTTCGCCTGTGACGCCATGTCTTTCCCTGCCCTTCTGTCTGTTCTGCGTGTGTTTCCAGGTCTCCTGTTGATTCGTCCACACTATGGACAGGATTAGAATGCCCAGCAGCGGGGAGAGCCTCTCCAGGGTATGGTTCAGCTGATGTTACCAGTGACCCTTGCTCACTACTGTACCTTTGCTTCCACGGGGCCACCCCCCGTGGGGTCTACAACCGCTGTGGGTATGCACCAGCAGCCAGGCCTGCACAACAGCCTCCTGGCCTGGCTGCACTGAGGGACTCCTTTGGTTTTTTTTGTTTGTTTTTTCAGACAGAGTCTGGCTCTGTCGCCCAGGCTGGAGTACAGTGGCATGATCTCAGCTCACTGCAACCTCCGCCTCCTGGGTTCAAGCCATTTTCCTGCCTCAGCCTCCTGTGTAGCTGGGATTACAGGCACGTGCCACCATGCCCAGTTAATTTTTGTATTTTTTAGTAGAGACGGGGTTTCACGATGTTGACAAGGCTGGTCTTGAACTCCTGACCTCAAGTGATCCGCCCACCTCAGCCTCCCAAAGTGCTGGGATCACAGGCATGAGCCACCACGCCCAGCTGGGACTTCTCTTTAATTTTCAGGGCCTCTGTATCAACAGGCTCCTGGGATATATCCTCAGTCTCTGCCTCTGATGTCTCAGCCATCTATTCTGCCCAAGACAGAAAGTTTCTCTGTAGATCTGGCCTTGGGAACGACAGATCAGAGTCTCAATTCTAAGATGAATGGATACGTTGGCGTCAGCTTTTGCCCCAGGGTTGCCCGCTCCCACATTCTTTCCTATTATTTGGTTACCAAGATGCTCACATGCAGCCGGCATTTCATGTCCCATAGATCCAGTTTGGGGTGCAGCTTTCACCCTTCCACAATTTGCTTTTAATAGTCACACTTTCCTCCCGTCTCTTACACTGAAACCTTCTCTCTGCATTGTTTCTCTTCCCGTATTTCTTATCCCTTTCATTCTAAACAGTCTCTTCAAAAGAACAAAGTCAGTTAGTCTACAGGAGGAGGGCGGGGAGAGGGATGACAATTCTGAAGAATTCCAGTAGGTTGTTTTTTTACTAAGCACACAGTATTTTTTCCCCATTATATGTAGTACCTTCTAAGCACTGACTTCAATGAGAATTTCACTGGTAGAAAGCTTTTAGAATTGGAGACTTTTGTTGTTTTTTCTGTACAAAGTTTCCTCTTATTTTTTATCTGGCAGAGTTTGTCATTTTGTTTTCTTGGTTTGATTGGTTGATTGCATTTTCCTATCCTCGCACAACCCCGCCACTTCCACTCTTCTACTTGCCTCTTGCTTTTTGAGTGTCTGAAAAAAAGAAGATATGTTTGAAGGTATTGCAAACAAGGAAAAATCATCAGGTGACATTGTTCTGAACTGGTAAACTTTCTATCCCGTAAGAGTTTCTTTAAATAGAAAAAAAAAAAAAAAAAAAAAAAAAGACATAATATTGAAGGAATTCTTGCATCTAGGAGGAAAGGAGCAAGTATCCACAGCCCTGCCAGGAAATGGGCTCCCGATACTCCTGAGAGAATGTGCGTGTTTCCTGAAGGCCAGCAGGGTACCTCCAGGGGTGCATGTGTTTGTGTGAGGGTGGAGTGGGGTGTATATAAGGCTCACAGGGCAGGGGCAGGATATATGGGCCCCAAAAATCAAGGGCATTATCAGTTTTGCCTTGTAGGCTCTGTCCAGGCATTTGAATTTTGAAAATCTCTCCCGGCTGTCATCTCGAGCTCTCTTGGGAGCCTTTAGGGATGCCAATATCTTATTAAATGGCAACCGAAGCTCCCTTTTGAACCTTTCACTTTTCTCATCTCTAAAATTCTCTTGATGGACCAGCCTTAAGTTGGTGACTCACATCCTTCAAATGACTACATTGCAAATGGCGGAGACCTCCTTTCACCCACCCTAGCCCTAACACTGGAATCTACAGCCCACCCTGTTTTGGGGGCGCTGGCCACAAGTTCTGGATGCCAACAGATGAGGCCAGGACCTTATATCACCTTCCTGGCAGCGGCTGAAAGGCCACAGTGTTTGTATTGATTTACAGGAGCGCTTCCCAGTTCTGTTGTCCCTTTGCAACTGTACAGAACAGCTTGAATATTAGAAGGTGAAAGCCATGCTCTATAATAACCTTATGAAAGTTTCATGCTAGCATTTGATCAGTAACAAGCCTGGCTTAGAACAAAACCATGTTCCTTCGAATGCTGTGGTTGAAGGCTCACACTGGCACCGAAGCTGTTTTCGCGTTAGGGCGGCTTCATAAGGGAGCACACTGTTGGTAGACACCACTGTCTGGAGGAGTTGGGAGAGAGAGAGAGGATGAATGGAAGCTTGGAAAGCATTGTCATTGAAAGCATGCTGAGTTTAAAGTCAGCTGTTTCACTCTCCTTGGAGGAAGTTAAAAACAAAGGTATTCTATCAACAGGTATTTAGTAACTGTCTCGTTATTTACGCTATTACACAGTAATAGTTTCCACTCATTGAGTGCTAATCACATATGTGTGGGTCACACTCACTGTGCGTTTCTCCTCAACGTCCTTCCTGTCTTACCTCTTATATAGGAGCTCGGCCATTTGGGGCATTGACCCCAGTTTTCTCACCAGGTCTCAGTCGGTGCACACTACTTCCTGTGGGACAGGATTGGTTTAGGAACAGGGGATAACCCAAATGGGAACAGTGGTTTGTGAGGGGAAGGTGTGTGAGATCTGAGGACCTCTGGGAGTGATGCCTTACTCTGGAGAGAGAAGCTTAGGGAGGGTGAGCAGCTGGGCCTGTTATAGGCCTAGGGACGAAGCTGCCACAAAGAGGACAGCAGAGGTGAACAGGGGTGGAGAGACCAAGCCAGAACCACTGCGGTAGAACAACCCTGCCCTCCTCCTCATGAATCGAATTCAGTCCAACACAGTTCTGCATCCTTTGAAGCTGTTTGGATTGGAAATTCTGTTACCCACAAGCCAACAGTATGTTCGTAATGGTAACAATCGGTGTGTTAGTAAATCACCCATGACAGCAGTCCTCTGAGATAAGTACCATTAAGTCTCCGTTTATAGATGAGGAAGCAGAGGCTTTGTGGGGTTAGTTAACTTTTCCAGATCACAGGACTAAGTAGCAGAGCTGGGATGCAAACCCAGTTCTATCTGATTCCCAAGCCTGCCTCTTCTGCCCAGCGGTTTCTGTCTGTTCCCACATCCTCACCAGCTTATCGTCGGGAAGGTGCTCACTTTCTGGGAAGCAGGAGGAAACCCACTCGGTTCCGCCCTTGAGCCCAAATGGATAAAGGCCAGAGCACAGGGCAAGTGTTCAGTGGCTTCTGCAACACACCTCAAAGCTCAGGGCAGTTCCGTGATTGGCACATAGCCAAGGAAACCTAACAGGAGGCAGCACATTAAATCTTTCAGTCCTTTTTATGGCTAGATATAACACACATGCATAAAAATGCACAAAATTAAATATACGATATAATGAACAATTATAAAAATAATGGCCAAATCAAGAACTGTTTGAATTTGGCAATTAAATGTTGGTGGCAAAGGAAATCAGGATGATCATCGTGGCCTAGTCACAACATTACCTATACCTGCAGCATTTGACACTCTTTTTTTTTTTTTTTTTTTTGAGACAGCGTCTCGCTCTGTTGCCCAGGCTGGAGTGCAGTGGCCAGATCTCAGCTCACTGCAAACTCCACCTCCCGGGTTCACGCCATTCTCCTGCCTCACCCTCACAAGTAGCTGGGACCATAGGCGCCCACCACCACACCCAGCTAATGTTTTGTATTTTTAGTAGAGACAGGGTTTCACCATGTTAGCCAGGATGGTCTTGATCTCCTGACCTTGTGATCCACCTGCCTCGGCCTCCCAAAGTGCTGGGATTACAGGCTTGAGCCACCGCGCCCGGCCCGCATTTGACACTCTTTAGGAAAAGTAATGGTGTTTATACCCTAGTCTATATACCATTCATGCCACAATGAACATCCACAAATATACCCACAAAATGCTATCCTAGAAAAGAGCCATTAATGAAATAAAACTGACTGAGTCAGGGCGATAGCAGCATTGAAGCTATTATTAGCCCTGTTCTACTTTCTATCTCTCGTGATGCCAAATTCTCAGGGAAAATGGCCCCGAAAGTGATTTCTTGGAAATCCAAAGTTAGAGAGTGGTTTCCAAGGCCATTAGAAGGGACATCTGTCATGCCACTCGTGGCCTTGTGCCAGCCAGGGCACACTAACATTTGAGGCGGGCCATCTGAAATAGATACGCTTCAGTGTGTGCGTCTGTGCTTTAATGATCTTTTCATTTTTCAGGAGATATCCTGCATAGATAAATACCCGTTTCTCATTGTGTACATCTCTTGTCGTTGATTCTGTATTAGCTCTTTTCAAAGACAGTGTAATCAAACAGTCTGTTTGCAGAATGTCCATTGGCTACAAATAAGAGAATAAATAAATCAATGGGTCTTTCTTATGTTGAGACAGGGTCTCGCTCTGTCACCCAGCCTGGAGTGCAGTGGCGTAATCTTGATTCACTTCTGCCTCCACCTCCTGTGATCAAGCAATCCTCCCACCTCAGCCTTCTGAGTAGCTGGGAGTACGAGGCACGCACCACCATGCCTGGTTAATGTTTTGTATTTTGTGTAGATATGAGGTCTTACTATGTTGCCCAGTCTGGTCTGAAACTCCTGGGGTCAAGTCATCCTCCCACCTTGGCCTCACAAAGTGCTGGGATTACAGGTATGAAACACTGCACCCCGCCAATCAATAGGTCTTTACAGCCACCTTTATATCACAGTGAGCCCTCTGTGACCCTGTATGGTATGGAGTCGGAGGAGAACCCTGGGGAGACCTCTCCATTGGAAGGAACCCCAAAAGCCTGTGAGGAGGCAACAAGCCTCCAACTGCATCCTGTAATTATGAGATGGATTAATAAGGATGCTCCTTTCCAATTCATATTTTAGCTCTTCTTTAGAGTCTTCAATTAAAATGATTAAAAAAAAATTCTAGTCCTGATGATTCTTTTCATTATTTTAATTACTAAGGCAATCTATCTGATACCTTACATTCCCAGGCAGCCGGCAGATAATTATCCTTTTACACTGCTGAGACCAACCCAAAGCCAGGCAGGCTTTCCACTAGGAGCAGTCAGAGCCTGCCCTCATGAACAAAGACAGCCACATGATGGCCACGTGATCCTTAGATGGTGCATGGAAGAGGGGATTTTAAAGAGCGTGTGTCTGTGTGTGTGCACTGTTCTTCACACAGAAGGTATCTGCTTTATGTGTTTGACGACGGCAGGTTTTTGTCTACTTGCCATACATTCATTTGCACTTTGAGTGCAATCCAGACAGCAGCATTCTGTCCCCCTTGTCGCTGAGGTCCTGCCACTCAGAGTCCCCCAGCCAAGCAGGATGACAGGGTGCTCTTCGTGTTTTCAAACCAAAGTTCTTTGCAAGCAGCATCTCCTTGGGCAGAGGGTTCCAGTGAATATTGTCCTGGCCTCCAGGTGGCAGCAGGATTTGGCTGGTGAGATTGCAGGCTCTGTCAGGAGGAAGCAGAGTGGAGAACAGGCAGAGGTGGGGGTGGGGGCTGAGCTTCCTTAGGGCAATGGTCAGGTCTTATTCTTCCTTGTCGCCTCAGTCAGTGCGTGGGACTGTGCCCATCACTAACAGTGATCAGTATCAATATCTGCTAATACTGATTAAACCCTTGCTATTTGCCAGGCTCAAAGACAACAGAAGAGAACAAAACTAAGGAGAAAGCTCTGCGCGTGTACAGCTGACAAGTGGGGAAAGGCAAACCATAAAATAAATGGGGAACATATGAGGACCTTTAGATTGTGATGGGAGAGCATGTGCAGTTTTAAATGGGACAGTCAGGGAAGCCTTTGCAGAGATGGTGACAGCTGAGCAAAGACATGCAGGAGTGGGCCAGCTGGAGACTGGGAAGAGCATTCTAGACAGAAGGAGCAGCGGTTGCAAAGGGTATGGCAGAAGCATGCCCCAAATTTGAGGAACAGGCGGTGGTACCATGGACACCAGCCAAGAGAGGCCACAGCAGTTAGAGCAGGGTCTGTGATGGGCGTTGCAGGAGATAAGGTCAGGAAGAACAGGTGGGAGCCAGATCACATGGGTTTGTAGGCATTGAAAGGACAGCCTCTACTCTGGAAGAAGTGGGAAGGCACTAGAAGATTTTCAGGAGGAGGGATGTGATGTGCCTTGTAGCAGCATTGCTTTGGCTGCTGTAAGAAGGCAAGGGTGGAAGCAGGGAGCCCAGTTAGACCATTGCAAAAATGTAAACAAGAGATGATGGTGGTTGGATAGCAGATAGCAGTGATGAGGTGGTAAGAGGTGCTCAGGTGCAGGATGTGTTCTGGAGATGGAGACTGTGGGGTTTGCTTCTGGGTTAGATGCAGGGTGTGAAGTAAGTGACACCCTGTCCTGTCTGCCATATGCTGTTGGCCTCACAGGCCAACCCCAGTACGATGTGGGAGGGGCTCACACCAGCGATGAGTGCCAGATGGCAGGAGTTGTTGGGCACTGTCTTAGAGGCTTAATGCCACAATGGATGGAGGTGAATGGATGCATGAGAGGCATGCAGCAGCCCCTGCAGTGAGGATCAGAAGGTTCAGTCACTTGCTGAAACTGTGCATGTAATCTTGAGAGCTGGAAGGACAAGTGGCAGTCACCTGACAGCCTTCACTTCATTGCTAAATAATATTTTCCTCTTGATTGCTGAAATATATTGAGTTGTCAATCCGTTTTTTATATTCCCAAGATGCTTCTCTTTTTAAAATTATTCAATTCAGAGATCAATTGATTTTAAAAATCTATATCCGAAGCCTCCATTTTCTCTGATTCTAAGCTCATTCCTTTCTGAAATATTCTGTGTTTCATCCTGGATCATTTCTTGAGATCAAGAGTTTATCTGAAATAGCTTTAACAAATAATGTTGCTCAGAATCTGCCTCCAAACCCAGTTCAACCCTCATCCCAACAAAACTCCATTGCTACCCCTCTCTCCTTCCCTCACCCCTCCTACCCACTCTCACCCCTCCCTCAGCTTCCCATCACTATCCCTGCTGTGGGAGCAGGAATCTCTGCTTCCTGAGGCTTGGGCCTTCTCCCCTTCACCCTTTCCCACTGGTACCGGGAGCCCCTTTCTTTGTGGTTGGCCAAGGGAGAAAATGACACCTCTCATTTTGAGCAAAAGCTAGAAATAACTGTGTCTCAGGGACTCATGTATAGTGGAAAAGATGGCATGTTTGGTACAAAGGGCACACACAGCCAACTTCAATGCAGAAAATGTGAAGAGAAAATAACCTCAAAAGCTTTGGGACTCTCAAGCCTCAAAGCTAATGTACTTGGCCAGTTTTTTCTCCCCAAGAATGGTGAGGGCGAGGAGGCATGAGTCCAGCCAGCCATCATGGCCACGGGCAAGAATCAGTGATAAGAGTAAAAACTGATAAAAATAAAGAGCTAACATAGATTATCAGTGTATACTTGACAGTTGCTAAGTGTATTACATCCAGTATATTATTTTGTCCTAATGGCATGGCTGGGGCCAAGAGAGGTTGAGTAACTTGTTCAAAGACACACTTCTAGTCAGTGACAGAGCCTGGAGCAGTCACCAAAAATGAGTTCGTTCAACTATTCCCAGCCAGTTCTGAATACTTTTCATTCACTCATTCAACCAGTACAAATTAAGTGCTGCCTGTGGGCGAATGCTGTGGATGCTTGCTGCTTTGCTTTCTAATTTGTATATGTGAGCCTGCAACTGTAAAAGATTGGGTCTGTTGATGTTTTGAGGGGGACCTGTAAGTGGCATCCCTCTTCCTTTGCTGAATTCAGATGTCATTAAGAGTACAGACAGGAATCAGGCGAAGATCAAATATTCATTACTGATATGATGAAATGAGAGGCTACGGCTTGATTTATAGCCACAGTCAGGCTCCCTAATCTGCCTTCCCTGAGGTCATCTCTATTGCAACTCTGAAGAGATAGCCTTGCAAGCCAGAAGATGAGCTGGTCCAAAGGGGACTCAGCCATGGGCCCAGTCCTCTCCTCTCCTCCCCTCATACTAGCCCTCCCCGAGGGAAGGGTCCAGGTCTGGGAGTGGGAGCAGCCTGTGAGAATGCCTCCAGGAACACGCCAAAGGGCTGTGGGACTCCAGCTGCAGCAGTGAGGCAGGACAACAGTGAGGAAGTGGCTGGGGCCAGACAGGCTGGCTAAGCATTTTAAGCAGGGTGTAACATGATCAGATTGATGTTTTTCAAAGATCTCACCAGCTGTGGTGGGGATTGGAGGAAGGCTGCAGTCAGAGTGGGGAGGACCAGAAACAGAGACCCTGCTGGTGGCCTGGATGGAAGGTGCCAGTGGCAATGGAGGCCAGCCAGGGGCTTCTTTGTCACCTCTTGCTGCCGGCTCCTCCTTGGGACTGGCACTGACCCAGGTGGGGCAGATACAGCTGCTGGTCCTCAAGAACACCAACTGTGCTGTGCTCAGGCCTCAGACCCTGGCCCCTGCCTTCTGTGCTGAAGGCCCCAGTGAAAAGTGTTTGCTCTTCAAGGTTCAGTTTTAGCCAGAAAACTACTTCCTCCTGGCATGTTTACAGTGGATGAAGTAAAAAGACCGTAAAGAGATTTATCCTCCCCATCCCAAAGCTATAACCTAGGTGTAGTCGTTGGCAGGCTACCAGCCCGACCTCCCCTGGGGAGGAAGGCTTGTCACTAGGGAAGGCGTGCATGTTGCTAATGAGAGAACACGAAGCACTCCAGGTCCACCTCTGTGTGCTGCCTCCACTCACTGCCGCCGTGAAGGTGCTCCAGCTGGCCCAGCGGAGTGGCCCTTGGGAGGCTGAGGATATTGGGCCTATGGGGAGATACAGGCATTCCACCTAGGAAGGAAGTTTGTTCATTTACCATTCACCAGGTATCTGTGGAGCCCTCCTGGGGGCCAAGCATCATGCCAGGTGCTGGAGATGCAAGTGAAAGTGAAGAAAGGCAGAGTCCCTGCCCTCTCAGAGTTAGTGGGTCTGGGCTGGGGGAAAAGCCAAGTGTCAGATCATCATGATACGACAGCACGGCAATGCCAGGGGAATTCCTAGAAGAGTGGGACAGGGAAATCTTTTCCAGGGAGGACCTTCCAAGCAGTAAGGACCTTCCAAGCAGAAACCTGAGGAATGAGCGGGAATTGATGAAATGGAAGGTCGGGGTGGGGCGGGATATAGAGGAAGGGGAAGAACATGCCCTCACGGGAGTGATGACCGGGCCCCCTTCTCTCCTGGGATGCAGACCCAGCCCTGTGCCTGATGCACAAACTGGCCTTCAATTCCTACTTGTACCCTTGATCAGACAAGATGGCGGTGGGCTGGACAATGGAGATATTTTCAGGAAGCTTGGTTGAGAAGGAGAGGCAAGAGATAAACAAGATGACCGGAGAGGAGGCCCAGTCAGGAGTGAGTTTCTTTCACATGGGCTAGAGTTCAGCTTCTCTTAAGTGCTGGTGGGAGGGAAGAGAAGGGTTCCAGGCGAAAGAGGGGTTGCAGGTAAAGGAGGAAGAAGGGATCATTGATAGGCAAGGCCCCTGAGAAGTCGAAGGCAGTGGACTGCAGCTTGCCATGGTGGGGTTAGACTCAGGAGGGGACAAAAGAGAAAGAACAGGATTGGTGTGAATGCAGGAGGTGGGAGAGTTGTGATTTTGGTGGCTGGACTTTGAAAGCATTTCTCGGTGGCTTCTTCTTTCTGCCTGGAAAGAAAGGCTAGAATATTTTAAAAGATGACTATTAATAGGCTCTCTTTCAACTTCCCCCCTCATCTCTGATCATCTCTCATGGTCAACCCATTCTTTTAAGATTTCTAAGTCTTTCGTCACCATCATTTTGGATATTGTTTTGTTAGACACCCAACTGACTCAAACTAGAACTTGCTGCTTCATTTTCCCATGCTAAGGTGAACTTCGTCAATATAATAAGTTAGGTGGGTTTTGGGGGCTGGGCCACAATCCTAACACCATATACTGTTCAATGTTTTTTCTGAGTTGTACGATGCATTCTAGGCCCAAACTCAGTCTTGTAGATGATACTTTGGAACGTAACTCTCTGTAAGGACTCTCCCTCGAGTGATTTTAATTATATTAGGAAATCATGTAAGTTGAACCTCCGCAGTTTGTCAGTCTTGGAAGGAAAGCCAAGAGTAGCCAATGAATGGACTCAGGCTAAGTCTGGGCTTTCCATCTCCTTTTAGTTTATCAGGCAAATGGCATCTTCTAGCCTTGGGTTTAGGTGTTGTTATCCTGGGCACCTGATGGTTATTGAAATAATACAAATGCATCAATTCTCAGCAAGCAGTAGACACCATTTTCCTATTGGGCAAAAAGCAAGCTTAAGAATGAGCCATTATGTGAACTGCCTTTAACTCTGTCCTCACCCGCATTCATTCTAGTGAGGAATCCTTTAAAAAAGAATCTGTAGGCCGGGCGCGGTGGCTCAAGCCTGTAATCCCAGCACTTTGGGATCTGCCGAGACAGGCAGATCATGAGGTCAGGAGATCGAGACCATCCTGGCTAATACGGTGAAACCCCGTCTCTACTAAAAAATACAAAAAACTAGCCGGGCGACGAGGCGGGCGCCTGTAGTCCCAGCTACTCGGGAGGCTGAGACAGGAGAATGGCGTGAACCCGGGAGGCGGAGCTTGCAGTGAGCTGAGAGCCGGCCACTGCACTCCAGCCTGGGCGGCAGAGCAAAACTCCATCTCAAAAAAAAAAAAAAAAAAGAGTCTGTAAATCTAATTGCAATCATGGATCCTTTCCAAGCTTCTAGAGTAGAATATCTCCTCCCTCTCCATGCCCAACTCCAAAGGAGGCAGATGAGTAAATGCTTTTCTGCCCACTAGTGCCAGGGGTGGGCCTAGTGGAAGCCTGTGCTGGCCTGGACCACCCCCTGCCCTGGGCTGTGCACGGGAAGACAGGTCCTCCCCACGCCCTTGTTCCTTGGCTCTGATTCCACACAGTGACCCTGGACGTGCCCAGCACTGCCATTCCTCCTTCGTGATAAGCCAGTGAGATCACAAAAAAAGGACTCTCAGTTTCTTCCATTTAAAAATGATTTTTCCACCTCAGTTTGTGCCTGGGTGCCCTGGTAAACATTTCTTTTTAATGGCATAATGACACGTTTCTCCCACTTCTCACCTTGTCAGTGCTGGAAGATTAAAAAATCAAAGTCCTCAATCAGCTCTGCCCTGGCCCTTTTTCATGGGGGGTCCTGGGCTGCATTATGTGCCCGGTGGTGGCTTAGCGAGGGGCCAGGCTCACTTCATACCTCTGTTGTGCAAAGATCCCAAGAAGGGAAAGGTAAGTGATTTATACGAAACACTCAAGCTTCCTCCCTACCCTCCTCTTCCAGGAAGATGTCATAACCAATACATCAGGGCTCACAGCGCCGTGTTTCTCCCCCACCCCCGTCAGAAATCTGTGCCGAATTAGAGCTAAATCATGGGACATTTTTAATTAAAAGACTAATGGCAAATAAGGTTCTGGTGGATGTTGTCTAATTGCGGTCTGTTAGATTTTAATTACTCATGGTGAATTGTGAAAACTAATCCACAGTTTGTCTTTGCACACTCCTGTTCTTTTTAATCACAAAGAAAATGTTCTTAGCTGCCGACAGGATGGGCCTCATCATCAGCACAGAGCAACTTGATCTTACACGACAGTGACTCAGCAACTTGCCGAATCCAATTAGCAGCTTTGTAGCTACTTACTCAGAATGGCTATAGCAAAGTCTCGCTTCAAACGCCACAAACAGCGAGGTCTCCCAGCCCCTGATTCACTTGTATGCTAACAGCAAGGATCACTGCCAGAGTGGAACAGAACAGACGGGTTCTGCGATGAGTTAGAAACATGCTTTCCCCTGGATCCCAGATTTTTGTCTGTCCTCACCAGAGATGGACACAGAAGCACTAGGAAGCTTTTAGAGACTTTTAGAGCTGAGGAGCCAGAGAGAGATCTTCGTGGTCACCTGGCCCTGATGAAGGAGCTGGGGCCCAGGGATGGAAGGCAGTTGCTCAGGATTACACAGGTGGGTAAGAAGGCCCACATCACAGGAACCCAAACCTCCTGACACCCCACACCTTGCTCTCCCCAAAATCCCCCCAGGTCTCTCTCCCAGATATGTCTTAGGAAGGGACAGCGTGGTGTCCGGAGAGGACCCTGCTGACTCTGCCCTATTCAGCAGGGTGAAGCAGCAAGTCATGACCCTCCCAGCTCTCAGTTTCCTGGTTGTTCCTGTAAGCGTAATGCTCTGTAAGAGAGTTTGAGAAGTACATGAGATAGCCGTATGAAATTGCCCAAAACAAGTAGAAACTCTTGCTTTAGGCACCTAAAAGTCCCTTCATTCTTGATTTGAGGACAATGAAGCGGAGCGAGGGTGAGAGAGGAGAGAGAGTGAGAATATGTGTTGTGTGAAAACATTATGAATCAAAGTTACTACTGCGAACTTTGAAGAAAGATGGTGGCCAGAGGGGACTCTACTTTGGACATCAATTTATTTGGTAGATAATAAAGAAAAAGGGTGCCCTCTTGGACATTTTTCTGTAGGACTCAGAATTTATGTTTAAACCTCTGTTCCAGCTATAGAGCTCTGCTCCGCGCCTGCCAACAAGATATTAGATCCCTCTGCAGCTTTCTCCTTGGACACTTGCCTGCATCTGTGACTTGCTGCTTTTGTCATTGCAATAGACCAGTTTCTGTACCTGGAGGCTAAGGTGAATGAGTGTCTTTTAATGAATCGCAGAAATGATCAGCCGTGGCACGGAGCTGTCAGTTACCCAGTCTCTCTTGCCACCCATCATCTCCCCATGTAACATGCATAGACATTTCATGCCTTTGTCCGCTCTGTTTTGATTTTTCCTGTGACGAGAGGTTGCTGCAGAGAGTGATTTTTAAAAGACAAAACCAACCAGGGTATATCTTCCAGATCAAATATGGTCCGCATAGCCTTTCAGAGAGAGACTCACCGGCCATTGAAACTTCTCATAGTTTTAATGAAAAGTGGCAGTCCAGCACCATGGTGGTACTGACAGAGGACCTGCCTACATGTCATAGGCAGCTGGTGGGGCTCACAGGCCAGGAATAATATGAGACTGCCTGTATAGTGTCTAACACATGGCACCAAAATTTTAGTTAACATCAATGCTCTTACTTTTTTCTTTTTAAGTAATGCCAGGGACACATAACTTTTTATTAATCTAAATAAATATGTGTGTTTCTCATTAAATTAACAAAGCTTGTAATACTGATAATTATTATGGTAACTGCTGTCTTTCACTGAGTATTTATTTTGTTCGAGGCACTGTGTGAGGATCTCATACACATATATCTATCTGACTTAAAGGCGTTGAAACTGAGGATTAGAGGGATTCAGTAACTTGCCACAGTGGCATCGCGTCGTAGGCACTGAGAGTGGGTGCGTGTGCCTTCAGAGCTTGCGCTCTCAGCCCGTCTGCTGTTTTGCTTCACAGTGTGTTCCAGGGAGTAGTCGGTTCTCCGGGAAGTCTGAGACTGATTGTAATGGCCAGGACAGGAAATCAGCTCTCCTGCGCTATTTACTCCAGCTTAGGGCAGTTCTGCAAAAACCATCTGAGAGTACCTCTGGAACACTGGGACATCTGAAACCACAGCTTTAAAACAGTCTTACCGGAGAGTAAACTTAGTTTCCATAGGTTGTGATCTGAACCATCATGTTATTGTTGCTAGCTTCTCACATCCACTTCCTTTTTGAATTCATTATCCTTTTTCCTGAAATATACCCTTCTTAGGTCTTCTTCAAAGGTATGTGAGTTGCAGACCTTTTCATTGTGTCTCACTTCGTCTGAAAATGTTTGTAGTTTGCCATTATTCTAAAATAACAGCTTAGCTGGGTATAATTGATATAGGTTGACGCTTTCTTGGTATTATTCCATTAGCTCCTAAACCCTTTGTAGCTACTGAGAAAGCTATTTCTTTGTTGTTGCTTTGTAAGTCCTGTTTGTCTTCTCTAGTTATTTCCAAGGTCATCTCTTCATCTTGGGTATTCTGCAGTTTCATTACAATGTGACTAATACAGATTTTTAAAATTTAACCCCATTCAGGACTTACTGTGTTTTCTGAGTCTGAAGAGTTCATTAATTCTGGAAACCTCTCAGTCATTGTCTCTTTAGATATTGCCTCTTTGTTCTCTCTACATTTTTCTAATACTCATATTCTATCCTACATGTTTCTTAACCTGTTTTATGTTTTCCATTTCTGTCCTTCTCTCTACTGTATTCCAAACAGTTCCTCAGGGTTGTCTTCCAGTTTACTCATTCTCCATTCAGCTGTGTCTAATCTATCATTTAACTCTGTGATGCATTTTTAAATTATATTTTCATTTCCATACATTTTTATGTAAGTCTTTTTTTATTATACTTTAAGTTCTGGGGTACATGTGCAGAATGTGCAGGTTTGTTACATAGGTATACTTGTGCTATGGTGGTTTGCTGCACCCACCAACCCGTCATCTACATTAGGTATTTCTCCTAATGCTATCCTTCCCCTAGCCCCCCAGCCCCCAACAGGCCCTGGTGTGTGATGTTCCCCTCCCTGTGTCCATGTGTTCTCATTGTTCATCTCCCATTTATGAGTGAGAATATGCAGTGTTTAGTTTTCTGTTCTTGTGTTAGTTTGCTGAGAATGATACTTTCCAGCTTCATCCGTGTCCCTGCTATTCTTTTTTCATTATGCTCTTTCATGTGGTTCTTTCATGTCTTTAAGCATTTTAAACATTCTTAAATGTTTAAATTCATTTTCAGTCATTTAAATACTTTTTAGATTGTTCTTGTATCCGAAATCGTTGGGACACTGATCCTTCTGTCTTTTATGTTTAGCATATAATGGGTTATTTCTTCATGTGTTCTGTAATTTGGGGCCTTGAGGTTATGTTCATTGGAGCATATCCTAAGACAGTCCCCTGTGGCCAGCCTTTTCCTCAGTGCTGTTTCTGCATTTTCTTCTGCCAACTCTTCAAGGGTTAGCACCTTGCCAAGACCAGTGTTTTGTTAATTTCTCAGCTTGAGGATCTGAGGTATTGTTCACTTTGAACTCTAAATTCACATAAGACACAGACCTAGAATTTTAACTTTCAGGGTAGGCTTCTTCTCTGCATTCTTCACATCCAGATAGAGACAAGATTCGTTTTTGCCAATCTGTGCCAAGGATATGTTTTGTTTTGTTTTGTTTTCCCTAGTCTGCTCTTACATCAAGGGTGGCAACCCTTTAGGATACCCACACTGGGCAGGAATCTCAGTTCCAACTTCTTGGTTCATGTGGGCCAAAGCCTTCATTCTCAGGTGAAGGTTAAAATCTAAGCTCTAGGTTACAGTAATGGATACTGTCTTTGCTCCAGGTAGCTGCAGCATTGGGCACTTACCGCTGTGGTTTGTGTTATTTACTTTTTGCATCTGGAGATATTTTTCCCTTGCTTTCTTATTATCTCCTCAGCTACCTACTTTTTTAGAAAGTCACTGTTCTTACATATTGTATTAGTTCATTCTCACACTGCTATAAAGAACTACCCGAGACTGGGTAATTTATGAAGAAAAGAGGTTTAATTGACTCACAGTTCTGCAGGGTGTACAGGAAGCATGGCCAGGAGGCCTCAGGAAACTTACAATCATGGTGGAAGGGGAAGCAAACATGCCTTACCATGGCAGAGCATGAGAGAGAGAGGAAGGAGGGAAGCACTACACACTTTCAAACAACCAAATCTCATGAGAACCCACTATCACAAGATCAGCAAGGGAGAAATTTGTTCCCATGATCCAGTCACCTCCCATCAGATCCCTCCCCCAACACTAGGGCTTTACAATTCAACATGAGATTTAAGTGGGGACACAGAGTCAAAAAAATCATATTAATGTTATTCAGCACATCTAGGTATATTTAGTAGTAGAATCTTTATTTTATCTTATTCTGCATCACTCTAGAACCTTCTAAGTCATACTATCTTATTATAAACTAACTGTCATACATAGGAAAAATTGTGGTAGAGAAAGAGACACATACTCTTTGATCACATGTTTTAGCAACCTGTCCAAAACGCACACTCTGCCCAACCTGTGCTCATTTATTTGCCCAGTAAAAAATTCAGCATGAAGCAACAGGACCTAAAAATATTTGTCCACATCAATAGCTTCTTCAAGGCATGACAGTGTTTCACAATCCCCCCAAGCCCATAATTGAAGTGTCTTGACATTTTGCCTTTGAAATTAACCCATGGGCAGTCTTATTAAATTCTCCCTAAGCATTCATAATAGACACACTTCAAGTTGAAAAAGTTGATTATGTTTCTCTCCAGTGCACTAGAAATGTAAGCCTGACATTTTTTTTTTTTTTTTGAAGTAAGACAATACCAAGAATAGAACACTTCCTTTCACAAAGTTTGGAAATGGACAACTGCAGCTCAATATGATTTTGAAAGAGTTTATTGACTCTGACTTTTACTTTATTAGTACTTACTTGTTCCAAGTTGCTGACAATGCTTCACTCTCATGGCTTCAATTTTTCCTAACTGAGGGAGTAGTTAGGAGCAAATAGCATCATTTCTGTTTTATTGAGACCTGGAGAGTCCATAGATTTATCCAAGTAGCAAAGATAGCCAGACCTTCAAAAAAACTGTGCACTTGAACCCAACCCAACCCGCTTGCCCCAAGCAAAATTACTTTTTCGTGGAAGTATATTTTAAGGCTATTCCCTCAAGTTTCATCAAGGGATCAGCCTTATGAAACCTGCTAGTGCTTCGAGGTGGGATGTAGCTGAGACATTGGCCACAAACATCAGACGATGTTTTCTAGCCAGGATTAAGAGCGTAGCTTTGGAGGCAGCTGCATGCCTAAATTGGAATCCCACCTCTGTCACCTATTATTTGGGTGCACCTCTGCAATAGGAAGTGACAGTGTCTGCCTCTCAGGATGGCTGTTCCAGTCACAGCCAGTGAGATCATGTGGGTACAAGGGCTCTGGAAGCTGCATAACTTTATAATTGTTCATTGTCCCTATTGTTGCTATGGTTACTATTAACAAAATGTCTTCGATTTTACAAATACTGTGTGATGGCAAGACCCAGAGCTTTCTTTAGTTTTATGCATATTTGGAATTTAAAATTTGTTTTCATATAGAAGTACATGGTTCTAGGATGAGTTTCCATAAGTTTCTCATGTTAGCTCTTCAGGTGAAGAGGTGGTATGGGATAGTCACGTTTCTCCCCAGAAGGTAAAAATGAATCCACAAGACATGTAGCATAACTGCGATACAGCTATGAAATAGTAAGCACAAACATTCTAGCAACTTCTGAATTCAGACAAACTCTGCACCCTCCATGTGGTCTATGGTGAAGGCCTGTAATGCAGCCAGTTCTTCTTTTTTTTTTTTTTTTTTTTTTTTTTTTTTTTTTTTTTTTTTTTTAAGAATTTTATAGGCCCAATAATAAGCCACATCAGGAACCATATCTTGTTACTTTATGGTTATGCCTTCTTTTAACATATATGGAATATTAATCAATTAGATTACTTTCTCTCACCAATTTTGGCTCTAAATGTTGCTGGGCCATTTGCAAAAATGAAGTATCCCTTTTATGGTGATAAATTTAGTCATTTATAATTTTAAAGTGCCTTAAAAACCTATCCACTCTCGATAACACCGTGAGGCAGTTGGAATCCCCACTGTAAAACAGGATGCCTAGGCTTAGAGCCATGAAGGGACTCGCATCAACTCTCTTCTCTTACAAAGAGGAGCTCTAAGCTGAGAATCCAGTGTCTGACCTCCTCCACCTGTTTTCTGCTTGTCTTGCTGCCTGTATGCTCTGCAGAGCAAGGATTTCTCTCTCCTTGAAAGAATGTGTTCCCCTAAATGAGTCCCCATCATATCTTCAACAAGTTTCACTTGGATTTGTAAATTCTGAGATGAGTTTGGGCAAATCACTGTCTCTGGAAGCTTCGCTTCTGCCTATTTTTGAAAAATGGAGTCGATTTAAAGTTGCCCCCTGAGCCTTAGGGGTTCTGAGGAGCTGATGGAGAGGGGCTGTGCTGAGTGGGGCAGAAGGCTAGTATGTGGGGTCCTCTTGCCCCTTCAGCCAGAGCAGCTTTGCTTTGAGCTATGCCTCATACAGTGTAATTTAGGGGATACAAATAGGAAGGGCAGAGAGACTGGGGTGCTGTTTCATCCAAAAACAAAAAAGGATCCAAGCCAGGAGGCCCTGAGATGGTGGTGCTCCGAACTGAGCTTCACCAAGCTTCCCTGCCTGATGAGACGTGCAGAACTGTTTTCTCCTTATTAGAGATGAGAAAACCCATATGTAGAGAAGGTAAACGATCTATCTAGATCCTATAGCTCAGAAGAGGAGAATGGGAATTTAAACTCAGATCACAGGGCCTTTATATGTGCCATCCCCTCTGTCTGGGACTGCCCGCCACCTGCTCTCACTCTCTTTCACCCCATCAGTTCCTACGCTCTGTCGGGCCTTAGCTTGTTCGTACTTCCACAGGGAACCTTCCTTGACCTTTGATAGCCCTTTTGTGTGGCCTTATGGTACCATGTACCTTCCCTCCATAACCTTTAGCCGTTGTAATTTACATTTCTTTGTAATTCTTTAATGCCTATCTCCTATGCTAGACTGCGGAATCTACAAGTCATGTCTTGTTTGTTTTGTTTTGTTTTATTCCACCATTAGGTCCTAATACCCAGCAGAATACATGGCGTATGGTGGGCGGTCGGCATTCATTTGCTGAACGAATAAATGAATTGGGTGGATGCATGAATTGGGGCAGTGATGTTAAACATATGTGCTGCCTCCAGGGCCCCTTTCCACTCTGACCCCCAGTGGTCCTGGTGTTTCCTAGCCAGGGCTGTCATGCTGTTTTGCTGCCAAAAATGAGTAGAGGAGTTTGAAGGGCTGTCATGGGGGAGAAGGACTGGAGTGAATCCAGGGCCAATGAGGAGAGACGCAGGACACACTGGTCAGCTCAGTATACAGGGAGCCCGCACTGTCAGAGCATAGAATGGGCTGCCCCACGAGGGATCCAACATAAGGCCTGCCAGAAAGAGCTCAAGCATGGACCAGAAGACCCCTCTGGTGCCTTACCTTTGAGTCTGTGATTTCATGAACATTACTTGTATGATGAATCTTTAATCAGGATATCACTGCTATATTCCAGCCTAGAATATTATAGATGGAGGAGGTGCATCCTGCCAGCCAAATCCCTGTTTTGCCCCTCTTCCCTTCAGTCTCTCACTGTTTGTCAAGAGATGATGCAATTAATTAGACCCAGAGTTCCCCTCAAAGGTGTTTGCAGAATAACAGTGTCACTGGAAATGTATACAAATTTCTCTTTACTGATGTGTAATTCCTTCATAATTAACTGACACGGAGTCTTAAAGTAATTAACCTGGTTCTTCCATTAGTCACTGAAGAAATAAAACTTTTACAACGTAACACAGTCATAGGTAATTCTACTCATGAATAATGGGGGCTGAGGGTGATGCTGCAGTGAACTCCTTGGATAGGTGGCTCTTAATACCATATGGGTGACATGGCCATCTCATGTCCTCTGCCTGTCTTTTCTGACCTCCAACTTGTTTATGGTCCGTGCCATTCCTTTAACATCTCAGTGTTTCTCTCTTATTTGCCAGGAATGAGACCTGAGGTGAACAGGAGGCTAGCCTCTGTATGCAGTGAAGCCACTCAGAGCAAGATCATCCCAGCCTCTCAGAGGAGTCTTTTCAGGACCTGATCCTGGGCTCAGTTGTTCCTGTTGCTTGCTTAAGCAACAGGATGGATTTTTGGCTGGGCCTTCTCAAACAGAAATATAAGGCCCTCTTCTGTCACCCCACCCCTCCCTGCAGCATCCCACCTGATTTCTGCACTCCACCCTCTGAAAACGCAGACCAGCCGCTCTCAGCTATTTGCTGCTCCTTGGACTGGTCTGTGCAGGCTCACAATTCTCTCTGTGCCCTCTGCAGAAAGGGCTTTTCCTCTGTACCACTTAACCACGTGCCAAAGTCATGTCCCATCCTTTCATCACCAGGTCACTTGGCGCCAGTCTGTGAAACTGCTCTGATCGCTCCTGGGCAGGGCGAACCACTTTGTGGACTTGCCATGGCCAAAGCCAGCTTCCTACGGTGACTGTACACAGCCTGTCCTCTTTCAGTAGGTCATGCGCCCTCTGAAGAGGTCCCCCTTGGGCCATTTGTACCTGGAACATATACTCAGCAAATCTTTGTTGAAATGGAAGGCAGAGTAATACAATGAATGCCCCTTGCCACCAGTACCTCCCGTGACGTTTTGCCAACTGGACTGCACTGTCTCTCCACCTGTTAAAATTCTACTTGTGCTTTAACATCTAAACCTAATCTCATCTCCTCTGCCAGTCTTTGCTGACCTCCAAGTTGTCTATGGTGCATGCCATTTATTTAACATTTAGTATTGATAGCTTCATCCTGTTGACTGTCTTTTCAGGTATGAATGTCTTATGGGCCCCAAGTGGATTGTAATATAGCCTAATCCTTCTTTCTGTAACTTTGAGATACATGTTCCCCTCACACTACCACTGTGTCATGCACAGAACAGCCACTCCATGTATATTTATCTATTGATCAAGCAGTTCGTTTACCTGTTTGTGTCTCCTGCAGTGTCCACCTCAGCACAGAACAAATAAGTGCTGATCAGTTGCTTGAGCTGGAAACGTAGCATTTCACCTGACACAGGTCTTATCTTCTGTAACCTGACTCAGCCACCAAAGTGTCGACACGATTGGGAGGCTGCCTTGTAACAGTACACGGTTAAAGTTAGCTCTGTTGACTTTGGCTCTGCAGACTAAGCCAGAGAGAAAAATAAAATCCCTTCCAAATTTTCCACACAAACGAAAAGCACAGGGCTTTGGAAAACTGTGTAAAATGAGACATTGCTTCTTGTTAGAAATGTAAAAAGATGGTTTCGAAGATAATGGAATAGTTGAAAAGAATGTGTTAAATATGGCCCAACTCTGCCATAGCATTATGAGTGGAGGATCTAAAAAAAAAATAAAAATAAAAAGTCATTTGTATACAAGGCAAGATATCTTCGTTGCTAAGCTAATGAAATCATGAAGATGCTCCGTCGGGGAGGGCAGAAACCAGTCACATGAGACTCATGGCAACCCCCCTGCTGTGTGCACACCAGTGAGCTGTTGCCTGTTTTGTTTTGCTTTTCAATATAATGTGGGTTCCCAACTTGCTTTTCTGGTGATGATCACTGGTCATCACGTGTTCATGGTTCATCTGTGTCGTAGCCTGCGTCATATCAGTGATCCATCTGTACAGACGAGGAGGTTGAAGCTCAGACGATTTGTCTAAGATCATTCAGGTCTTTCTGTGTGGGCCAAAGCAGAGGGCGCTATAGCCTTCAGCTACCTGAATGATAGTACCAATTGTTAACTGTTCACCTGAACAACACTTCACACTTTACCTATACATTTTTTTCATTCAATTCCTTCAAAAGCTCTTGTCAGTTCATGATCTATATTTTAGAGGGAGAACCTGGACTAGAAATTAAGAACCAGCCCAGGATTCTGTCACGGAGAAGCAGTAGAGCTAGGCGAGTCTGCATCCCAAGCCTCTCCGGAGAGATTCCGTTAGATTTCCCCAGAGCAGTTATTTTCATATACACATGCATGCAAGGACCAAGGAGCTCGGCCACGTCCCCCAGGAGGTGCTTGGCAGGAAACACTCACTGGGAAGTACCAGGAGAAGTCACAGGGAGTGATGGGAATAAAAACCTGGGGGTGTTTTGAAACATCCCTGAGGACTTGGCGAGTATTTGATGTTAAAAAGCATTTCTTGCCTGCAAAACGCGTGTCTCTAAGGAACTCTTACGTTGCCGACGTGTGCTGGCTAGGAGCTGGGCCCGGCGGGGAGGG
>NW_016807906.1:847426-885978 GCF_001698545.2 Rhinopithecus bieti
CTCTCTCTCTCTCTCTCTCTCTCTCTCTCTCTCTCTCTCTCTCTCTCTCTGCCTCTGGCCCTGCCTCCATCAAGGCCTGGATTGGAGTTGTCTTTCCCAAGGCAGTAACTGTCAGAGGAACCATCTGGACTGGTTTCTTGTGACTGACTCCGAGGAACAGAAATCCCTCTGGGAGGAAATCACAGGCACAGCAGCAGCAGCAGCAGCAGCAGGGAGCGGCAACACTGGTGTTTGCTGGCTGGGAGCTGGGGGAGGCACCACTCAGAACGGCCCCACAGGAGCGTCAGGCCCAGGACAGACCCTTCTGAGAATAAGGAGGAAAACCTCCTCTGGGGAGTGCGTGTATGGTATTTGCGAAATAACAAAGGGAATAGATGGAGGGGCTGAAGAAGTGTCTAGAGCGTTGTTACTCCTGGAGCCCCGTGGTCTGCACGACGGCTTTCTCAGTGGGCCCTGCCAGGCTGCACTCTGCCCTCATTAGGCCAGCATGCTTCCCGCTGGCTCTCATCACTCGTATCACAGGCCCATCCTAGCCTTTCCCTTTCTTCCTGTGCAGGCTCTGGGAATGCTGGAGTTTTGCTTGAGCCTAGGAGTTTGAGATTGGCCTGGGCAACATAGCGAGACCCTGTCTCTACAAAAAATCAAAAAATTAACCAGGCGTGGTGGTGCACGCCTGTGGCCCCAGCTATTCAGGAGGCTGAGGTGGAAGGATTGCTTGAGCCCAGAAGGTCAAGGCTGCAGTGAGCCATGATTGTGTCACTGTGCCACTGCACTCCAGCCTGGGTGACAGAGCAAGACCATGTCTCAAATAGATAGATACATAAAAATAAAAGGATCTCTTCTGTCTTCTGAGGCGACTCCTGGAATTCTAGAGCCAGAAGGAGCCTCAGAGCCCGTTTATTCCACCCCTGTCATTGGGGGCGAAAATGAGGCCAATAGAGGTTGAATGACTCACCCAGACTCACACAGTCATCACGGGAGCCTGGGCTGGCACCCGGGCCTCCTGCCTCCCAGGCCTGTGTCCTCTTCTTGCATTAAGCCCGGAGCAGTTCATTAGGAAAGCCATATAGAGTCATCAGACCCTAAGTCTCATGATCAGAATTTCATCCTCGCTTCCCTTTTGTTTTTGTTTGTTTGTTTGTTGTTTGTTTAAAAAAAAAAAAAACGTAGGGAAGGTAAAGGGGGAAAATGATTTACTTAGTTTCCAGACCACTTATTTAAATCCTGCCCAATCTGACTTCCACTCCTCACTTCACTGATGCAGCCAAAGCTAACTAATGCATTCGTGCTCCATGGGAAGGAATCTCTTCCCATCCTCCGTCCAAAGTCAGAGTCCAAACCCAGACGAGGGTAAAAGAAACACAGAAGAAACACAAGTCCCTCACCCCCGCAGTTTCATTCCACTCTCCAGTAAACCACAGGAGTAAAGGAGGAAGATGGGGCGGATGCGTAGGTATTCAGCGCCTACTCTGGGTGGCTGGCTCTGTATTAATACTCTACATGCCCCCTCATTCAGCCTTCATAAACCCTGGAAAGCAAGTTTTGTTCGCCTCACCCTGCAGATGGAGTTATTGGGGCACAAAGGGTGATGTAAACTGCCCAGAGTCGCACAGATAGCAAAGGGCAGAGCGGGAATTAGAACCCAGTTTCTCTAGCTGCAAACTCTGGTTCTCCACTCCACCATGCCCATTCAGTTCTATATTTTCAGGAGAGGCCATGGAACTTGTCCCTACTTCCTCCTCCTCCTCCTGCCATACTGTGCCTCTTGCCCGAGTCCAGCCCCACCCTCTAAAGCGTTGCATGTATTGACCCTCACAGCCATGCACGGTGCCTCTGACGTGGGCAGCTCCAGACTGAGCTTCTGCATCAGAAAAGCAGGAGACAGATGAGGAGTGAGCCGGGGAAGCCCAGTGTTTGTTACTCTGAAAATGGAAGCTGCCCGATGACAGCATCCTCTCTCCTGTTGAGTAATCCCTGCATGAATAGATGGCAGCTGCAGTGACTGCTGGTCGTATGTGATCTATTCTGGGAGGTGGCGAGCACATCATCCAAGAACATGAAGTCGCTGCTCTGTCGCAGATGGAGAAGCAGACTACTGTGGATGTTGCAGGAGCTGGGATTTGGCTGCATCCCCTGGAAAGGTTTTATTTTGAGTTCAGAGCCTGTTTGGATGCCAGGGTAAACCAAGGGGTTGTATGATAGAGGAATTCCAACCCTCGCTAACACTCTGACCCCTGTGCCAGCTTTCCAGTAAGGCTTGAGAGCCCTGAGCTCTTTAGAAAATCTCCTCTTGGCCCACATTGAACTGGAGAGCAGTGACACTCTTGGCAGTACTTTTGGTACTTGGTAGTTGTCTCACTTAAGTTGATCAGGAAAAAAAAAAAAAAGCACTGGGGAGGGGCCCCTTTTACACATTTGTAGTTTTGAGAATGCCTCACTGATCCAGCCTTGACTATACTGAGCACCTGTACATCCTTGTCTTTGGTCCAAGGGCTCCGGTAGGAGGCGGCATCAAAATACGCCGTCCCCTCCCTGGTGTTGCATTCTGCCGTCCAGCCCAGCTCTCCCATCGGCCCACACACGGCTGCCCCTCTGGCCCTGGCTCTCGGCTTCCACACAAGCAGCTACTCTTGTACAGGATGGTAAAGTTAGGGGGCAGTCACACGGGAGCAGGGACCAGGATCCAAGTGAAAGTAAGGTTCAGGATAAGTTTGAGTCATGTCTCCAGCTTCCAGAGCCAGGCTGAATCTCTCAGAAGGGGAGCTGATGGGCGGCAGTGGGAGAGTGGAAGAGGTGGGCCCTGGGCGCAGCATGTACCATGGCATCGTTCATCACCTGCCAATGGCAGGGAGCGTGGGCTGTCTTATATTCTGTTTGCCCCTCTCAAGAGGTAAGCTCCTAGCAGGCAGGATAATCTGAAGCCCTCTGGTGCGCCCCGTAGTGCCGCACTGTACTAGACAAACAGTGCATGTCAGTGTTCTCGGGGAGGTGGGAAAAATCATGTACTGAAGAGCAAATCTCAGGAGAACATGAGGTTCCACGTGGGGTGAGATGTGGCTGACTTCACTGCCAAGCAAGTACCAGCCCCTCCTGCTGTCATGGGCGTACTCGGGGACGGTCCTCTGCTCAGCCGGCTCCTGGGTTGCTGCAGGACTCAGCAGGCTGCTAACTCCCGGATGTGAGCTGGTTGAGGGCAGATACTGCATCCCCTTCATGTGCTTATCTGTGTCCAGCTCGGTGACTGGAACATGCTGTTTGTTGAATAACTAAAGGAATCTATGAATAAACTGGTGACAGTCAAAGCCCCGGAGGTTCAAACATTCTAAGATTCCTATACCAAAATCTTTCAAAAATTCAAACGCTATCCAGTGACCAACTCATTTTAGCCAATACCCCAATGCAATGAAATTGTAGCACCAAAAAAAATTTTTTTAGAGTCTTTCTTCAAACTCCTTATAATGGAGTTTGACCTCTCAGACTCAGTCATGGGCAATCTCGTTTACTTTGCCTATGAGTAGAAGCTGTGAAGTACATAAAAGGGAACTTTTATTTGCCTCTAAAACTCCAGGTAGTCAGCACAGCCTGTTCTCTCCTCCGGGGCAGGTTTCTTGTCCTGATGAGTGTGCCTGCATGAGTTGGGGGAGGGCAGTGGCAACCTCGTGATGCCACCTGGCCCCATGCTCTTACCCTTCCTTTCTTACGCTTGCAGCCCTCTCATTTTCCCAGCCAGCTGTCTGGCTTCCCAGACCACCTCTTAATGCCCCTTTAAGCAGGAAAGACATCAAAGCATCTGTGCCCCAGGCACAGCCCACCCCACTCACAGTCATTCTTCCTCTCCAGCTGTGCCCTCTGTTGTTGGTGGAAGGGCAGAACCAGAGAGGAGCATGGGCTCATTCCATCTTTTTTTTTAACAGCACAATTAAAAGAAATTACTCTTCTCCATAACTTGCAAACCTTGTCACTTTTTAGAGGACGTTGGGATTAAAGGAAGAGGGTGACAGTTAATAGCTGGGCTCTGAAAGCAGATTTCCTAGTTTTTGTTATTTTAATTGAGGAAAAATTTACATGACATTAACCATTTTTTAAAGCGTACAATTCAGTGGTATTTAGTATAAGAACAGTGTTGTGCAACCCAACCATCACCTCTATCTAGTTTCAAAATGTGTCATCACCCCAAAGGAAATCCATATCCCTATGAGGCAGTCTCTCCCTACGACCCCTGGTTACCATCAGTCTGCCTTCTATCTCTATAGATTCCCCTTTTCTGGATATCTTCTATAAATGGAATTGTATAATATATGCTCTATTGCATCTGACTTTCTTCACTTCCGTTCTTGAGGTTCATCCACATTCCATCTAGTATCCATCCATGTATCAGTACTTCATAAAAATCAGTACCTTTTTATGGCTAAGTAATATTCCATTGTGTGGATATACCACATTTTGTTAATCCATCCAAAAAAAAATTGTTTTTTCAGACTGAGTCTCTGCTCACTGCAACCTCCACCTCCAGGATTCAAGTGATTCTCGTGCCTCAGCCTCCCAAGTAGCTGGAATTACAGGCGCCCTCCATCACACCTGGCTAATTTTTGTATTTTTAGTAGAGTTGGGGTTTCACCATGTTGGCCAGGCTGGTCTCGAACTCTTGGCCTCAAGTGATCCACCTGTCTCAGCCTCCCAAAGTGCTGAGATTACAGGCGTGAGCCACCGCGCCCGGTCAATCTATACAGATATTCATGGACATTTTCATCTTTTGGCAGTTGTCAATAATACTGCTATGAACGTTCTTGGACAGGTTTTTGTTTCAACACATGCTGTCAATTCTCTAGGGTATATTCCTAGGAGTAGAATTGCTGGATTATATGGTAATTCTGTGTTTAACTTTTTGAGGAACCACCGTACTGTGGCTTGTACATTCCCATCAGATTGCTTAGCTTTGAATCCAGCCCTGCCACTTACTTATTAGCTGTGTGAGCATCGGTAAGTTATTTATGCTCTTTGTGCCTCAGTTTCCTCATCTGTCTAATGGGTCAGTAATGCTGTTTACCCAATGAGGTTGTGATACTTAAAAGAGGTGGTGTATGTGAATGCCTCAGAACAGTACCTGGTATACAAAACTGCTGCATAAATGTTTGCTGTTGCTGCTGCTGCTGTTACTGAGAGACAGTGTAGGTCATGGCAGATGGAAGGCTGAAAAGCTTTTGGTCTAAAAGAGACTGCATTGGGTGATATAAAAGAACCAGCAGAAGGAGAGTCCAGACCCTTGGGGTTGGTTGCTGAGGGCATCTTTCACTTGAGGAATCCGTTTTCTTACCTGTTCACTGATAAGCTCCAAGAATCTTCAGCTCCATGTGCCTGTGGCTTTCCTGGGGAGACGCTTCAAGAATGAGGGACCGGGGTCCTCCACCCCTGACCACTTGCCAGCTCCATTCTCTCAGCCCTCCAACATGACAAAGGAAGACAGGAGTATGTCCTGTCATCTGAACGCTACACACAGAAGTTTCTAGAAAATAAAAGGAAGCCTTCTCTGTCATCATTCATGTTAGGAAAAGGCAAATCTGGTTGATTTTCACTTGATTCTATTGAATTCAACAGAATCACCAAACATTCTGCTAAATAGTATTTCTCTCATATCTATATATTATGAGAATTTATCTCATAATCCACGTATTTGTGAATCATTTACACCTAACTCATCAAAATGCTCTGTATAAGCTATTTGAATCCCAAGAATCCTTATAGAGATCTTTTTCTGAGCGCATAGAAATAGGAAAACAGATTTTTCCCCATCCATCTTCAATTGGCAATAACTTTTAGAGGTGCCATATTACCAGCTCTTCTGCTAGGAGGAACCAGAATGAACCAGTGAAAAAATACAATGTGATAACAGTTGCCACAATGATACTTTCACCTCACACCCAGTTAGCACTTTATAATTTGCAGAGCCCTGTCAATTTCTAAACAGGCCCTGATTTCTCCATATCTTCTCCAATACTTGTTATTTTCCTTTTGTTTTTAAAATGGGCATCCTAATGGGCCTGAAGTGGTATCTCATGGTGGTTTTGATTTGCGTTTCCCTAATGGCTGAAGTTGAACATTTTTTCATGTGCTTGTTGGCCATTTGTTTATCTTTGCAGAAATGTCTATTCAGATCTTTTGTACTTTTTTTACTGTGTTGTTGGCTATTTTATTGTTGAGTTGTAAGAGTTCTTTGTATGTTCTGGATACAAATCCCTTATCAGGTATATGACTCGCAAATATCTTCTCCCATTCTGTGGGTTCCTTTTTCACCTTCTTGACGCCTTGAATTAAGAAAATGTCTAATTTTTATGAACTCCAAGTTTATCCTTTTTTTTTATTTTTTCACCTGTGCTTTTGGTGTCATCCAAGGAGTTTTTGCCTATGCGGTCATGAAGATTTACTCATCTGTTTTCTTCTAAGAATGATATATTTTCAGCTCTTACATTGAGATATATAATATATTTTGAGTTAGTCTGTGTGTGTTGTGTGAGGTAGGGATTCAACTTCATTCTTTTGCATGTGGATATCCCGTTGTCTCAGTACCAATTGTTGAAAAGACATTCCCTCCTTGAATGGTCTTGGTGCCCTTGTCAAAAAACAAGTAACTATAAATGGAACAATTGTAGTTTAAATGGAATGGGTCAGCACTTGGTGGCAGCCAGGGTCTTGGCTATGTGGTTTCATAAGCTCCCACTCCTGGAGAGCCTCTTGTTTTCCTCTCAGAGCCAGGGTTTTCTGTCTGGCTGCATTTTGGTGCCTGAAAGGCTTGGGTGGGCATGGTACCTGGAGTACTCTTGTTAGGAGCAGAGAGTGAGGAGAAAAGACGACTCGACTTTGTGGAAGGTCCTTGGGGCACTTTGAGCAGCAGTGCCTCCCCCAGGAGTCAAGGTCCCCACCCCAGAGGAATGTCCACAGAGCAGAGCCATTGCCCTGAACTGGACTGAAAAAGAAAGAGCCAGGTGGGGAGAGGATTTGATTTCTCCCTTGGTCTAAAGCAGGCAGCTGACACTGGGTGAGGGAATGGGGCAGGCCTCCATGTGCTATCGGGAATCCCCAGGAAGTCCCTAAAGAAAACTTCCTCCCCCAGCCCAGCTTGCCTCCTGTGGCTTGATCCAAACGGGGGCTGCATACTTGGCTGAAATTCACATAACCCTGTGAGGCACAGCATAGCAGCTTATCCTTCCTGAAAGTGGAAGGACAAAAGCAGGACAAAGATGACCAAGCCAGAGTGGGGGAGAGGGGAGGAGACACTGGAAGGGGAGGTGAAGGGGCAGACTAGGGAGGCCAGGACCAGGCAGACTCTCACGCACCAGGTGTAATCTGCCCAGCCAAGGGCTCTGGCATTCAGATGAGGGAGAGGGAGAGGAAAGAGGAGAGAACCCAGTGAGAGCAATCCGTGAAGCATCGGGAGGCCCCTGGAAGCAAAGGCTCTGGACTCAGGTGGCATCAATGGGACTACCAGTTTCCAGTGATTATGTGGGAGTGGCCCAGGTGCCAGCTCCACCAGAAGCCCATTTGTTCAAGACCCTGGTATTACTGAAGGCCCAGCCCTGTCTCACCTGCCAGAAAGCACATGGAGTCTCCCTGACTAGGCTAAGGGCTGGTTGACGACATCATAAAAGGAAACTGCCTGGGAGCCCTCGGTTTGTTTCCGTTTCCTCCCCAAGGGCCAAGAAGGGATGCCTCTGTTGTTGGTTGTTGTTGTTTTGTTGTTGTTGTTGTTGGAAGGGATCTAGGTTGCCTCTGGTTGTTGTTGTTGGAAGGATTAGGTTGCCTCTGTTGTTGTTTGTTGTGTTGTTGTTGGAAGGGATTTAGGTTGCCTCTGTTGTTGTTGTTGTTGTTGTTGTTGTTGTTGTTGGAAGGGATTATGGCCTCTGTGTTGTTGTGTTGGAAGGGATTAGGTTGCCGTCTGTTGGTTTTGTTGTTGGAAGGATTAGGGGGGGGTTTTGCCTCTGTTGTTGTTGTTGTTGGAAGGGATTAGGTTGCCTCTGTTGTTGTTGTTGTTGTTGTTGTTGGAAGGGATTAGGTTGCCGTTGTTGTTGTTGTTGTTGTTGCTGCTGCTGCTGCGGCAGCGGCGGATGGGAAAAGAGGAATTTGTGTGGCTCTGAAGTTGACCAGGTCCCCTTATTGTGTAGAAGAGAAATGTGAGCATTCAGAGATGGTGAGATGTCAGACACCCAGCCACACAGCCAGTGAGAGGCAGGCTGGGGACAGGGCCAGGCCTGCTAGTTCATGGCCCAGGGGTCTTTCTCATGAGATCAACTGACCAGTGTGTCTTAGCACCTGCCATGCAGATAGAAGGCCCTACTGCTGTCATCGCCACATATTCCAGAATTACTCAGCTGTTGCATGCAAGCCAAGCCAACACCTATGTCGTAAAGGAGAGACTAAAGTAATTGTCTACGCAGCACATACATGGCATATATGGCCTGTATGCTTCCTGGACTGCCAGCAGGGGTGCTGAGAGAGTGAGTCCCTCAGCCTTGCCTCAAGCCTTACTGATACTGCAGTGTGCCTCACAAACACAGTTACCTTCCATGACATGAAGGAGGCACACTTGGGTTGACCCCTGACCCTGTCTGCTTGTTAGAATCATGTGGGGAACCTGGGACAGGCTTAGAAGTCCAGGTCCCACCTCCCACCTGTTGAATCCAAATCTCCAGAGTGTGGCCTAGGAAATCAAATTTGTCAGCGTCCTTCCCAGGGGATTTGGATACATCCAGTCCAGTGGAAACCAGCAACCTCCTTCAGTCAAGCTAATGTTTCCCTGACTGTCACCTTCTCCCCCTGTAAAAGATGCAGATTATTAGCGGTAAATGGTACCTGGATCCCAACCTCAGTTCTCCACTGCAGATGGGGAGATCTGGCCAGGGCAAGCCACACTGCTCCTTCAGGCACAGCCTCGTTCATCCTGCGCTCACCTGTGTTCTCTTCCTCTCTGTAGGACGCACAAGACCAGCCACTGCTATCGCATCACCTACCGCCACATGGAACGGACTTTGTCCCAGAGAGAGGTCAGGCACATCCACCAGGCCTTGCAGGAGGCTGCAGTCCAGCGGTTGGGCGTGGAGGGCAGGTTCTGATGTCACCACTTCACCCAGGCTGCAGCCCTCTTGGGGCTCCAGGATTTGCTGAAAGAGAAAAAGATATGGTTTGTGAACTGGGGCATCAATCATCTTTTGATAAATGGATCAGTCTTAGGACTTTCACAAAATAAAAGATCACTCTTGAAAAGCTGTTGACATAGCATTTGTCTTTTATCTGGGGAAAGGGGGAAGGTCTTTTCTTCTTCCTTTTAGAAGTGCTCTGCCCACTGGCATTGGTGCTCAGTATGGTTAATTGGTCCCTGGGTTCCATTAAGCACTGGGCATGATTTCTTGCCTGACAGGCTCTTCCACCCATGTAATGAGTGAAGCCACACAGAGGGACATCAGAAATTCCAGATACAATACAGGAAGCTTTTTGAATCAGCTTCCATTCCTTCCTCCCTTCTCTTCTTTTTCAGTTTTGCAAAGGGCAGGCTTCAAAGAGGGCACTACTGAAATGCCAGCGCTCCCCTTGAATGTGAAGGGAGTTGCATCTTTGAGCCAGGGCAAGTTATCTATTTGCTTTTCATAAACCCATGGCTTGGAGTCAGGCCTCTGGCCCCAGGACTTGGGCTTAGCTGCCTTCCACCCCACTGGAGAGGAAGGAAAGGGGCGAGAGCTGCCCAAGTCTTGGAGGCACAGGTCCTCAAACTCCCTTCAAGTTTTCCCAGCAGGCAGCCTCCACTTCCAGAAGGCAACCTTTAAGGAAGAATATGGGGCTTTGATGTTCCCCCCTTTCCATCCCAGGCACTTTGTAGTCTGCCTGCCTCATTCATGACCAGTTTTAATAATCAGCTTCCATCCCTGGCATGATGCTAGAGGCTGATGGAGGGCTGCAAGCGCCGGGATAAATATTTGATGAGGAGTGGCCATTATCAGCTAGCGGCATGGGGGTAGGCAGCTGCTTTCCTAAGGGAAGAACAGCTTTAGTGTCACCTTACCATGTGATTAATTTGGACTCTTCCCTTGGATTTTTAAGGGAATTGAGGAAGCCATACCCCAAGTCCCACAGCCAATCCTGGAACCAAACTGCTGTCTGGGGTTTTAGGGCCTACAGGTACAATTCCCCAAGTGGCTGGGTCTCAGTGGAAAGGCACAATGTGACAGTGATTTCGTCTTCCCTGGCATTTGCCAGCAGGGCCATTTCTGATTCGGCCTTAGCCTGCACTTCAAGATATCCCTTTATCCCCATGACTGATCAGGCATTTATTAATGTTCTTAGAGAAAGCAAACTAGGTGTATAAAATGCAAAACCATGATGCTGCCCTGTGGCCCAGAATCTGAGCAATATTTGTCAAATACAGTCACACGTCACCTATGGACAGTGAAACATTCTGAGAAATGCGTCATAGGTGATTTTGTCATTGTGTAAACACCATGGAATGTGCTCATACAAACCTAAACAGTGTAGCGTACTACACCCCTAGGCTACACAGCATAGCCTATTGCTAGAGGCTGCGGGCGAGAGGCTCCAGACCTGCACAGTATGTGGTATGGTTTGGATCTGTGTCCCTACCCAAATCTCATGATTACATGTGAGCCCCAGTGTTGGAGGAGGGGCCTGGTGGGAGGTGGTTAGATCATGGAGATCAGCTTCTCGTGAATGGTTTAGCACCATACGCTTGGTGCTGTTCTCATGATGGTGAGTTCTCATGAGATCAGGTTGCTTAAAAATGTATAGTCTCTCCCTCCCTGCAACCCTCTTGGTCCTGCTCCTGCCATGTGAGATGCCTGCTCCCGCTTTGCCTTCCGCCATGAGTAAAGGCTCCCTGAGGCCTCCCCGGAAGCAGAAACCTCTGTGCTTCCTGTACAGCCTGCGGAACTGTGAGCCAGTTAAGCCTCTTTTCTCCATCAATGGCATGTATTTCTTTATAGCAATGCAAGGACAGAGTAACACAGCATGTTACTGTGCTGAATACTGTAGGCACTTGCAACAAATGTTATTTGTGTTTCTAAACTGAAAAGTTATGGCAACAAATACTGTATTATCACTGTCCCCTGCCCATCTGTTGTTGACTAATACATTGTTACGTGACGCTGTATTTGTGCCAAACCCTATACTAAGGTCCTGGAGTAGGGCTGACATTCCAAAGCGTTCACAGAGGCCTTTCTTGAACACTCCCCTTAACACTCCATGAGGTGTAATTGACTGTTATTTAAATCTTACAAGTGAGGGAACAAAGGACTGAAGAAGTCACAGGAGTTGACCATGACGTAAGCCGTGACTTCTTCAGGCCTCTGTTGTCGCGTCTGTGACTTAAGGTACATACACAGGAGACGGCAGGCCTCACCCTCAAGTCCACAGCCTCCACATTAAGAATGTCTGTCTACAGCCTGGGCAACACAGTGAGACCCCGTCTTTACAAAAAATTTTAAAAACCAGCTGGACATGGTGGCATGCCCCTGTAGTCCCAGCTACTTGGGAGGCCAATGTGGGAGGATTGATTGAGCCCAGGAGGTGGAGGCTGCAGTGAGCCATAATCATGCCACTGCACTCCAGCCTGAGCAACAAAGCAAGACCCTGTCTCAAAAAAAAAAAAAAAAAAATCTGTGTAAACAGTAGTGTGTTGACTGTAGGGTCTGTGCCTCTCTCTTGCTCCCTAGACCTTCATTCTGTTTCTACGAGGGTTTGTGCAGAACCCCCTCAGGGTCCACTCTGACCAGCACTTGTGCCAAAAGTGAGCCTTCCCTACCACCAAAGAGCCAAAGGGACATACAGCTCTTGACTTTTTCATGTGACTCCCACAGGAGAATAAATAATGAACGAGGAAAAAGAAAGGGAAATTAATCCATTAGATGAAATCACTTTGCAGTTCAAGAAACACATGATTCCCACAGGAAGGACAGCATGGTGACCAATATCAGCGCTATGGCTGTGACCCTCCGGGACGCTCAGTTTCCTCCTTTGTCAAATGAGGATGATAATAGCGCCTGCTGCAGAGGCTGTGGCGAGGGTTGTGTGAGACGTTGCACACGGCTCCTGCCACAGAACCTGGCACCTGATAAGCCATCAAGAAGGGACACTGCTCTGATCATTATTCAGGGAGAAAACGATGGATGCGTGAACTGTCCAAACTGGAACAGATCCCACAGGGCATCCACGTGTTCCCCCCATCTATACGCGAGGACACTGAAGTACAAAGGGACAAAGTGACTTACCCAAGGGCACAGTGACAGTGAAGTATTGTAGAGCTGGGCCTCAAACTGGGGTTTCCAGAGTGTTTTTCAAAACACCACATTGAAGCAGAGATGCTGAGGGTGTCTTTAGGTGGAAGGCCACCACGGGGGTCAGGACAGGTCGGGCTGGGGCTGCAGTGCCTTGGGATATGCTGGAGAGTCCTTCCTAAAGGGCCCTCAGGCTTGACTCTTGCAACTGCATGGTCTTTTGGAGAAGTTTCCCTGCAGCCCTGTTGTCTGGTGCTTCAAGATACAGTGACGTAAGAGGACAACCTTACGTAGAGAGTTTCTCTCCTTGTAAGGATGGTCTAGGAGCCCACACATCCTGGAGCTGGGGACCAAGGATCCTCTAGCACATGTGTTACCTGTCCCTGTGATAGGCCTCTAAAGACACCAGCAAGACTGGAGCCAGCAGGCACTAGCAATAGGGTTTGTCGTGGGAATGAATTCTGTGACCAACTGGAGCCTTGGGTGGAGAGAGGGCCTTGCAGGCTCAACAGCCATTTGTGTCTTCTTCCCCTCCCCAGGTTGCTCTGCTCCTGGTTGTGCCCAGGTCCTGAACAAGTCAGCAAAGCTCAACCGGGGCTAGATACTCCCAGCGGTGTCTGGTGGTCAGGCAGCCAAGAAATGGAAAAGGAAGCCCCTCAACACTGGAAGTTCTATTTTTTTCATATATAAGAAACAACAGCTCAGGGGCTGTGCTCAGGAGGAGAGCAGAGCAGGAATGCGCCTCGGAGCCCCGGACCAAGCCCAAGGCCACACCCGGGGTCTAAACCCAGCTCTGCCACAGATGAGTCATTAATATCCCTGAGCCTGCATTTCCTCAGCCCTAAAATGGAGGTTATAATCTCTGGCCCTAGTGTGATTGGCTCAGCAAGGAGTAGGGAAATCGTGTGTGTAAAACTTGATGCATCTCATTTAAACCTCACAAAAACTCCACAAAAGGTAGCCACCATGTGTCTACTTGGGAGTTGAGAACATGAGGCCCGAGGACCAGGCCTGAGTCCTCAGTGGGTTTTGGAGATAGAATTTAAGGTCCTTTCTCCTTGAGACTAAAGCCCACAGCCTTCCCTCCATGCCGTGTGTCTGCCAGGCATGGAAGACAGATGGGAACGTTATGAATATGAGCAGTGCATTGCCCTCCACAGCCTTCCCTCCCCCAAGGAAAGCGTGTCTGTCTATTCTGGATGTAAGCCTTAGGAAGGACGTAGCATGCTCTCACATGCAAAACAACGGAGAGAATGTTGAGTTCAACAAGAAAAATCAAGGTGGGCTCTTGAGACTGGTTAAACACAGGTTCCATCTGAAAAGGAAATCATTGCATTACACTGTCTAGAGCTACGCTTCCCGGCCTGTGCTTCCTGCTGCACCCTTAGCTGTTAGAAGCTCACGTGCAGGACACAGGTGCACCCATGGCTGTGTGGAGAGTACAACTCGCCCCTGCTCTCCCAATCAAGAAAGGACCTCACAATGCACACGTATGAGCTTGACATTAGTATAAAGGAAACTTTGACATCTATTTTTAAACAGCTGCTAATGTAGCAAGAGTGAATCATTTGATGCCATCTATACTTTATTATTAATGAGAAATAACTAGGATGCCAAAGCAGTCCTATAGAGAAAGGAAGGCCTTTTCAACAAATGATGCTGGAGCAATGGGTTATTCATATAAGGAAAGAAAAAAATCTCGACACCCTACTTCACACAAAATTAATTCAAGTCGGCACACAGACCTAAGTATAAAAGCCAAAACTTACTACATAGCTTAAAGAAAAGACATGTGGGACCATCTTTTGACCTTGGATAGGCAAAGATATTTTAGAAAGGACACAGAAAACATTAATAAAGAAAAGATGATAAACTGAACTTTTCCATATTTAAAACTTCTGCTTTTGAAATATGTTATTGAGAAAATGAATAGGCAAACCACAGATTGGGAAAAAATATTTGTAACACATATATTTGACTTATATCCAGAATATACAAATAATTCCTACAACTTGATAATAATGTTTTTAAAAACCATTTTGAAAAAATGGGCAGACTTGAAAAAATACTTCACAAAAAGATTATAGATGACCAGTAAGATGAAAAGATGGTCAACATTATTTGTCAGTGGGGAAATGCATTTATGAAGTTACAGAAGAGAGAAAAGTAATCTCCAGTGACAAAAAACAGATCAGAGGTCACTTGGGGCTGGAAAGGGATTTACTGTAAAGGGGAACGAGGGAAATTTTCAGGTGATGGGAAATGTTCTCTCTCTCTCTTTTTTTTTTTTTTTGGCTAGGCTGCCCAGATTCCCAAATAGCAATTCTCGCTCTCTCTCGCTCTCTCTCTCTCTTTTAGAAATAGGAACTTACTGTGTTGCCCAGGCTGGTCTCAAACTGCTGGCTTCCATCAGTTCTCCCTCAACCTCCCAAAGTGTTAGGATTACAGGCATGAGCTACCACATCTGACCAGAAATGTTCTTGTCTTCATAGGATTGTGGTTACACAGATGAATGCATTTGTCCAAACTCATCAAACTCTAGACTTTAAGATCTATGCCTTTCGCTGTATGCAAATTATGCCACAATAGAAGAAGAAAATGACTCGCTACATCTCACAACCAAATGAGCAGCGCAGCTCCTAAGTGGAGATGGCAGCTCAGAGCTGAGGGAGCAGATTTTCCAGAAGAGATGGGCAGAGAAGTGGATCTGAAAGGGCTCTGGGGATAAGGTCAGCCTTGAGTTGATGGAACACCTGGGGCATGGAGCTCTCTCCAGGAGAGTGACAGCTCATGGATGAAGCTGCAGGGTGGAGCTGGAGGTGTCTAGGGTGCAAGCCAAGCCTGCAAAGGACAAAGGGAGAGAAACAATGAGGCCATGTGGCCCCAGCTGTTGGTGGTTTCCTCGGAGCATCAGGGGCCACTGACATTGCCCAGCTGGGCAGCATCCTGGGAACAGATAGGGTGGACTCAACAGCACAGAGAGGCAAGGGAAAGGGTGAGACCCCAGTGCTGAGGGTGGAGCCTCTGGTTTATCCATGCTACTTCTTCTCAAAGTCCCTTGAGCTAGAGCAGCGGGCTGGGCATGAGTACTTCCTCAGTCCATCTCCCACCCAGTGACCACACAGCAAAGCCAGGCCAACTGCCCACGGCTTCCTGGTAGAAAACCCCTCTCCCACCCATGGGACTCAGACTCCGTGAGCCTCTACCCACTGCTCTCAGGCCACCAGCCCCGCCGTCTGCCTTGTTCCACTCAGATGGTGTGAGACCAGCACCCGCCCTTGAACCAGGGCCTGACTCCACCCCACACACCCCTCACCCCCTGGGTAACACATCTAACCTGCCAGCTGGGAGGAACCAAAAGCCCTGCTGAGGGTTAGATGCCTCGGGCATCAGGCATGAACTGTGGCTCTGCCACTGACCAGCTGGGAGAACTTGAGCAGTTCCCAGAGCTCTGGGACTTGGTTTCCCCACTTGGAAAATGAAGGTACTAATCATACTCATGGGATTGTAGTGAGGTTAAAATGAGCTAAGGCAGGGGAGCTCTTAGTTTCTAACAGTACAATGTTACAAGTGAATTAGCATTTTTCTTTTTTATTGTGCTTTATGTTCTAGGGTACATGTGCACAACGTGCAGGTTTGTTACATATATATACATGTACCGTGTTGGTTTGCTGCACCCATTAACTCGTCATTTACATTAGGTATTTCTCCTAATGCTATCCCTCCCCCATCCCCCCACCCCATGACAGGCCCTGGTGTGTGATGTTCCCCTTCTTGTGTCCAAGTGATCTCATTGTTCAGTTCCCACCTATGAGTGAGAACATGCAGTGTTTGGTTTTCTGTTCTTGAGATAGTTTGCTCAGAATGATGGTTTCCAGCTTCAACCATGTCCCTACAAAGGACATGAACTCATCCTTTTTTATGGCTGCATAGTATTCCATGGTGTATATGTGCCAAATTTTCTTAATCCAATCTATCATTGATGGATATTTCACTTGGTTCCAAGTCTTTGCTATTATGAATAGTGCCGAAATAACGTTATGTGTGCATGTGTCTTTATGGCAGCATGATTTATAATCCTTTGGGTATACACCCAGTAATGGGATGGCTGGGTCAAATGGTATTTCTATTTCTAGATCCTTGAGGAATTGCCATACTGTCTACCACAATTGTTGAACTAGTTTACGGTCCCACCAACAGTGTAAAAGCATTTCTATTTCTCCACATCCTCTCCAGCACCTGTTGTTTCCTGACTTTTTAATGATTGCCATTCTAACTGGTGTGAGATGGTGTCTCATTGTGGTTTTGATTTGCATTTCTCTGATGGCCAGTGATGATGAGCATTTTTTCATGTGTCTGTTGGCTGCATAAATGTCTCCTTTTGAGAAGTGTCTGTTCATATCCTTTGCCCACTTTTTGATGGGATTGTTTGATTTTTTTCTTGTAAATTTGTTTAAGTTCTTTGTAGGTTCTGGATATTAGCCCTTTGTCAGATGGGTAGATTGCAAAAATGTTCTCCCATTCTGTAGGTTGCCTGTTCACTCTGATGGTAGTTTCTTTTCTGTGCAGAAGCTCCTTAGTTTAAGTAGATCCCATTTGTCTATTTTGGCTTTTGTTGCCATTGCTTTTGGTGTTTTAGTCATGAAGTCTTTGCCCATGCCTATGTCCTGAATGGTATTGCCTAGGTTTTCTTCTAGGGTTTTTATGGTTTTAGGTCAAACATTTAAGTCTTTAATCCATAAGTATCCCAGAATTAGACCATGGTGATGGTTGCCCAATTCTGTGAATCTACTAAATGCCACTGAATCACACATTTTAGAAAAGGGAGAATTTTATGGTAGGTGAATTATACCCTAATAAAAAGTTGTTTTAAAAAGTTAAGCATACATTTACCATATGACCCAGAAAAATCCCATTTCTAAAGTATTTCCCAAGAGAAATAAAAGTGTGGGAGTTGATTGAATTGGGACAAAGGTGGAAGCAGGCGGAAGTGGTGGGCCCTCCCTGAGGTTCCCCTGGCAACTCAGCCTGTCTCTTTGCTAGGGATTAGGCTATAGATCATTCAGATGGCAGCTCCCAGCCTGGGGCCTTGGAGCAGATTTGACTATGCACTTGTAATAGGGATACCGTTTTCTGTTGCCTATTGAACTGGAGCGTTCTGCTTGCTTCCTTCTTTCTAGCACTTGAACCTTGTAGTCCTCCACCTCTCCTCTGGGGCAGGAGGGGCCTGACTCCTTGGGAAGGTTTCATGGACTAGCTCCTTGCTATTTAAGTGTGGTTCGCTGACCAGCAGCCTGAGCATCACTTGGGCACTTATTAGAAATGCAGAGTCTTGGGCCCCTCCCCAGACCAGCTGAGTCTGAATCTGCCTTTAACAAGGCCCCAGGCAACCCATGTGCTCAGGGGAGCTGGAGCACTGTGTTCTCTTCAGAGCATGCAAGGCTGAGCTGCTCACCATTGAGGCTTAACCAGTAGACTACACAAGGAAGGAGGAAGGAAATTTCCCCCTCAGTTCCTTGAGAGCCCCGGATATGGGTTGAATTGTGTGTCTTCCAAAAGACAAAGGTTGAAGTCCTGACCCTTAGCACCTCAGAGTGTGACTCTGTTTGGAGGTAGGGTCTTTGCAGATGTCATTAGCGAAGGTGAGGTCATACTGGAGTAGGCTGGGCCCTGATCCAATGCGACTGGTGTCCTCATTAGAAGACGATCACATGAAGACAGAGACACGTGGAGAACGCCATGTGACAATGGAGGCAGAGATCAGAGTGGAGCATCTATAAGCCAAGGAACGTAAATATTGCCAGCAAACTCTCAGAAGCTGGAAGAAACAAGGAAGGCTCCTCTCCTACAGGTTTCAGAGGGAAACGTGGTCCTGCTGACAGCTTGATTTCAGACTTTGGGCCACCAGAACTGTGAGACCAGACGTTGCTATGGTTTTAAGCCACGTAGCTCGAGGTGCTTTGTTATGGCAGCTGTAGGAATCTAATACAGTGCCCAAGACAGGCGGACGTGCCCCTCTCCAGATGACTCCCCCCGTGCCTGCCTGTGACAGTGACCACAGCTAGTAAACTGGGGGCTCACGGTGTCTTTAGGCTGAAGGGGGCCTTCACGTTTAGTGTCCCCAGGAGATGCTCAGCCTTCATGTGACCCGGATGCCCCCACGTGTTCTGGCGGCCGCTGGAGCAGCAGACCGTCGGGCAGCTGAGCTGAGAGCCTGTGAGCTGGCCCATAATCCATGGCCGAGACTCAGAGGGGTGGCCCAGCCTGCCGGCTCCCAGTTCAGGCCAAGTCAGCTGAGGAGGGCCTGTCCATGCGCAGAGGGTCCAGACGACATGCTCTGCCAGCCCATGACCTCGGCACTGGAGGGCACAAGAGACAGAAGGGCAGTGACAGCTGGGACGAGAGGAAGAGCAGATCTCAAACGCTCCCAGGTACTCGACCCTCGCAGGTAAGAATGTCTTCTGGATTCCCTAAGAATTTGCTACTCAGTGGGGAGGAGGAGGAGCAAGGAAGTGGCCACCATTGGCTGCTGTGCCCAGCAGGTCCACATTCCCTGCTCTGATGAGGCAGCTACGTGTGAGGGGATTTCACGGTGCCCCTTTAGCCAGTCACAGGTCATGGGGACCCAGGCAAAGGAAATCCTGATGATCCCAAGGGAAACCTGGATACAAGTAACATCTTCAATGCCTTCCCCTCTCATTTCCCCACCCTGCAAAGCACTGGCATTGGGCAGTGCAAGGGAACTTTCTCCTTCCCTCTCTCCCTTCCTTCCTCCTATCCTTCATCTCACTCCTTTCCTCCCCGGCTCCCTCCCCTGTGCACCTGTCTCCTGCCCAGCCCACCTGGAGAAGGCTGCTCTGGGATTAATTCAGACCTAGAAGATGGGAGTGAAGCCGCACCCCCGTCGGAGGGAAGCACTTTGGGCCCAGCCACCTGTTTCCCCCGTTTGATGAGGGAAACAATGCCTGGCAAAGCACTGCTCCCTGGCCAGGGCAGCAGGCCAACCTGCTGTCACTGTGCCTTAATCACCCCCACGCCCAGGTAGCACCGTCTGCAGGGCCTTTTAATAGCACAGGGACAACAAGCTCACAGAACTTCTCTGTCCCCTACAGACAGGCACCACAGAACCCTGGGAGAGAGAAAGTTAAATAAGCCCAGCCTCCCTGCCTCACACCTCGGGGCTGATTGGCTCTGACATGGTTTGGCTGTGCTGTTCCAGCCTGGGACAGAGCACCCTGCTGCCTGGCCTTTTCCGTGCCTGCATCCCCAGCAGGCTCTAACTGGGATTTGCTGGGGACTCACTCCAGGCCAGAAGAGGGCCTGTGAGCTCTGGTAGTTCGTGCTGTATGTGGGCAACAGACCTGAGAAACACTGTTTAATAGGGTTGCCTCAAGCACATTTCAAGATGAAAACAGGAAGACTAGCAAAGTAGTGAAGAGTTGGGACTTTGGAGTCGGGCAGTTCAAGTTCAAATACAGTGTCCTTGAGCACCCACTAAGCTCCCTGAGCCATACCTGCAGGCTGGGACACTGGGCTGATGTAAGAGTTAAATGGCACAGTGTGTGCAAAAGCTGCTAGCATTGGGCCCGAGAAGTCGACAGTGAAAGGAAGACGGAAGGGGTTGTGAGGTCTGGGAAGTGTCTGGAAAACTGTCACATCTCAGAAGGCCTGTGGTATTAGGATATGCGTATTGGTTTTGGTCCAGGTTCCTGGCTCCCAATGCCCACATTCCTTGTTAGAATGCCGGGGTGCTTTAGGACTCAGGAAACAGAATCTTTCTCTCTGAACTTCTCCTGTTTTTCTCTCACTTGCCCATGGCGGGATGCTAATCTGTTTTTGGATCAAAAAACTCTCATTCCACAGAAGGTCCTGTCCCATACCCTGGAGGAGGGAATGCCGCTTAGAGAGGCCAAGAAAAGTCTGAGCAGGTCGGCCTTTCTGGGTTTAAGTCGCACACTTTCTGTCTAGTCACATTTCCGTGTGGTTGTCAGGCATGCGCGTGCATCGGAGCCTCCATAAAAATCCACGAGGGCAGGGTCCGGGAGCTTCCGGATACCTGAACCCATGGAGGCTCCCAGAGGGTGGCACGCCCAGGGAGGGCACCGAAGCTCCAGGCACCTTCCCCCGTACCTCATCCTGTGCATCTCTTTATCTGTATCCTTTGTGACATTCTTTAAAATAAACTGGTAAACGTGTTTCCCTGACTTCTATGAGTCGCCCCAGCAAGTTAATCAAACACAAAGCGGGAGTTGTAGGAACCCCAACTTGAAGCCAATGTGTCAGAAGCGCTGGAGGCCTGGCCCCGCGACTGGTGTCTGAGGGCTGAGGGGCACTCTTCGAGACTGAGCCCTCCCGCTGTGGGATCTGACGCTATCTCTGGGTAGATATTAAATACACCCATTAAGCAGTAAATCTCAGGTCTGATGCCCATGCAGGGCGTGAACTGCAAGAGTTCACAGACCATTGTCTTTGACTGATGAATGCCTGTTTGTGGGTTCATCAGTCAAGACATTGGTATTCACGACATGCAAGACTGCCCTCCAGAGCTGGTACTTCACGGAGCTGTTTACTCACTGCTGGGTACCGTTCCTTTGAATGTTCTTAGGCTCTTTACAAACGTTAATTTATTTATGTCCATAGCTCATGGTTAAGTAGGCGGTAAATGTTCTTTCAGGTGATGAGTGTATTCAGCACCCAGAGAGGTGGAGGGGCGGGTTCAAAATCACACAGAAGCCCACTGGGGCTGACTGTATTTGTCATCAGGACCAGTATGTATTGCCAGGAGTTAAAATGTCACTTTGTCACTCTTTCAAGCTAAATGTCAAGAAAGCAATTAGGGATGACCCAAAGGCTTGGAGGCCGGGAGCAGCCTGGCCATCCGGGAGCTGCATGTGGCTCCCTGTGGCTGGTGCAGGCTTTAGGAAGGATGGTGAGAGGTGTGCTGGGAGGGCAGGTGTCATGGCTGCTTCATGACTTACCTTACTTGCTTACCTTATACCAAGTAAGTTGTGATGTGAACACACCACTGTTAGCAAAGACAAAACAGAGATATTGGGGTTCTGTGATGCTGGACAGGGAAGAAGGTGGTGAATGCTCAGAGGCCCAGCCTGAGGTTCAGAGCCCGGCTGGGGACCCTGTGGGAGACAGCCTGGGGACAGAGAGGTGTTGATCCAGAGGACAGACCTCCAGAGACAGAAAGGGCCTGGCAATGGCCTGGTGGGACGTGGGTGAGGGAAGAGGTGAGGGGTGAAGGAAAGTGACCATCTGCAAGCCAGAGGATACAGCAGGAGAAGGGGTCTGGAGAGAGAGACTAGGGTGTGTGCAGGACCTCCCAGCTCTGGTCACTGCTGTGTCCTGCGGGCAGCTCAGCTTCTGGCTTCCCTGGGAATCTGCCCCACAGCCACCTAGAAAAAACGAATTATCTCCCCTCTTCATCGCTGCCTCCCTTCATAGGTGGGTTAGAATCACAGGACACAACAGCTGGAAGGAAGCTTAGCAGCAGTAAGTGAGCCCCTCTGTGGCAGAGAAGGGGACACCTATGGTCACTTGCACAAGGTCTGAGCTGTCATTGGCAGAATCAAGACTCTCAGACCCAGAGCCCCAGGAGACAGCCAAGGACGTGTTCTCAATGCTTTGATGACTTTCTTGTCACCAAGACACTCATGTCTGATTTCTCTCCCCGTGGACCCCATGTTTTAAAAGATTTTCATTCACCAAACAACTTCATTTATTAAGTAATAATTTATTCATTTTCTCATTTTTAAAATTAATCAAATATATACATAACTGCCAGCTAGAGAGCCAGAGTCTCTGATCAGCAGGCAGTAACTCTTATTACCACCATGGGTTGATTTAATTTCTGCCAAAAGCAAAGAAACTTGACATTTTAGGTAGCCTGAACAGCTTCATCGTGTGAAAGTGGAGGTTTTCCATTACACTTAGTGAAATATTCAAAATAGCTCCCAGACCCTGGTCAATAATTCATGGCACCCTTGGCCTCCAGGGACCCCCGTTGGGAACCACCACACCATATGATTTATGCAGGAGGTAAGATGCAAAGGGAATCTCACTGTCCTAGAGTCTCAGCAGCAAACTGTTAAGAGATTGGAAGCCTGGATCCAGTCAGGAGCCTTGGACAAACCACTCAGTCTTTCCCTGAGCCTCAGGTTTCCCATCAGTAAGGTGGGAATCAGGTATCAGTCAGGGTTCCTACTTGCAAACAACAGAAAGAAACTCTGATTGTATTAAGGAGAAAATAATGTACTAAAAGGATACTGGGGAAAATAGCTTGGCAGTTCCTCCGCAAGTGAAACATAGAATCACTACATGACCCAGCAATTCCATTCCTAGGTCTATACCCGAAAGAATGGAAAATAGGTCTCCAAACAAAAACTAGTACATGAATATTCATAGCAGCTCTGTTCACAATCACCAAAAGCTGGACACAACCCACTGTCCATCAACAAATGAATGGGTAAACAAAATGTAATATATCCATGCAATGGGATATTGTTCGACTGCAGACAGGGCTGAAGCTCTGACACATGCTGCAACATGCATGGGGCTTGAAAACACTCAAGGAAAGAAGTCAGACCACATAATTCCATTCATATCAAACATCCAGAAAAAGCAAATCCATGGAGACAGAATGCACTAGTGGCTGCAAGGGACCGAGTGGGGAAGGGAGGAATGAAAGTGGCTGCTTCGTGGATACGGGGTTTCCATTTGGGTGATGAAGCCCTGAACTAGATAGTGGTCATGATTGCACAACACTGAGAAAGTATTTAATGTCACTGGATTGTACACATGATGTCTGGCAAGTCGCAGAGCAGCTAGGTGTGTGGGAACCATGCCCGTGACCGCTCCTCAGGGACACTGCTTCTGCAGCCACTGAGGGTCCTAGTTGCTGGGTGCTGCACCTGCCCTGCTGACCCAGGATCTCCATGGCCTGCAGCTGTGCTAGCTGCCTGAGAGAGGGCCTTGGGGATTCCTGGGACTCTGGGCAAACGCATCTGATTGGCTGCCTCACATCCCACCTTACACTGCAAGGAAGGCTGAGGAAGCAAGTCCCTGGCGTTTTGTCTTCTGCTGTGGGAGTCAGTCCCTGCCTCCCGCTGAGACACAGGAGGAGGGATTCTCCCAAACACAGGAAGGTGGCAGAGAGGCGCTTCAGGACCACCAGCGTGTGCAGAGCTAATGCCTGCTTCAAAGACAGAAGAGAACCTGTCTGAGGAGTGTGGTGCATGGAGGATGTGCAGGAAATGCTAAGACGGGCAGATCGTGAAGTCAACATTGTTCTCTAAAGGGTTCTTCATGGGTGGCAACTTTCTCTCCCCTCTTCAGCCTCTGCTGAACGCCCCCCGCCACTGCCACCACAGAAAAACTCATTATTCAGAGACAGTTACTCTCTCACCTTTCCTATCTCGATGTTTCTAAACGTTGAACAAGATGATAATCGCAGCTGGTCGTTTGTCTGGCGGACACTAATCCTTGCCTCTGGGCTCTGTGATGTGTTCTGCAGTTTAGCACAAGGACCTTGCTGCTGTCCACTTAGAAACCAAATAATGGTGAGATGGTGCTCAGGAGCGGGCTGGCGCTGTGAGGACCTGGTCTGCCCTCTGCGCTAGGTGGCAAAGCCCCTGTCTGCCGTTTGGCCACCATCCCCACGGTACCACTCACGGCCCCTCCCAGCTGGGTGTGAGGGTAGGGCACTTTGGAAGGTCTTAACTCTAATCTCCCATACAGACAATTCCAGAAGTAAATAGAAGCAAAATAGGATGCCAGTTAGGTATTCTTTGGTTTTTTGTTGTTTTTTTTTTTTAAGGATAAATTTTGATATAATTTTAAAATTTCACAGAAGTTGCAAATATAGTACAAAGAGCTCCCATATACTGTTTACCCAGGTTCAACAATTGTTTAACATTTTATGCCATTTGCTTTTTCACTCCTCTCTCTTCCTCCTCCTCCCTTCTCTCTCCCTCTCCCTCCCCCCAACAGACTGTGCCATTTTACCTCTAAATTCTCCAGTGTGTATTTCCCAAAAACAGAGACCATCTTGGACATGACCACAGTGTAATTATCAAAATCCGGAGACTTAACACTGATACAATATTATTACCTGAATCCTCAGCCCATCATCAAAGCTCATCAGTTACCCAGTAATGCCCACTGTAGCTTTTTGGAGATTTTCACGATGTCGATTTCTAGTTTAATTTCACTGTAGTCAGAGAACATGCTCCCCAAAATGTCAACCTTTTGAGATTTACTACATCGTATTTTCTGGTTCCTCCCTTGTCTCCTCAGCACTCCAGCTGGCTCCTTCTGAAAGTTTCCCTGGACTCTCTCCCACTCGGGCACAGCTGAGAGGTCAGTTGAAGATCCGGGGGAATTTATACACAGGTTTTAGAGCTCCCCCCTTGCTCCTTTCTTTTTTTAAGCCTTTTCATTTTTATTACTCAAAAAAGTTGCATTTTTTATTTAGCTTTCTGACTCTGTGCTTGTGCCTTCAACACTTTCACAAGAATGTTCTGCTCCTCGATAAGGAAAGCACACTTGGTCCTGTCACGAACACACCTAGCACCCATGGAGCCACCATAGGCCCTGCTGACATGTTTCTTCGTTTTGGACCACCTCATAAGAACTTTAGGTCTTACAGCGCGAACCCCTTGAAGTCCTCCTGGGCACATGCCACATGCAGATTTTGGTGCTTTCCCAACCTTCTTGGTATGAAGGTAAACAATTCCATTACCAGGGGTTCAGGGCAGCCTAGTTTTGTTAAAGGCTGTATTTTAGGAAAGCCTACGACAGTATGTCAAACGCCGGACCATTCTGAGTGCCTGCAGACAACATCCCCGGAAGCGCTCACTTGCTCCTTTTGACCTGCTCCTTTCCCTCCTCATTTTCCAGCCTTTTAGGAATCCCTTCTCTTCTGCTGAGCCCTCAAGACAGTGAGAGAGGCTCTACTTTCTACATCAGCCCCAGTGGAAAGCCAGGCAAATCCTCATCCCTTACAGATGGACACTCTTCCCGTTTCTGCCTGTTCTTATCCACTTTCCAATAGTTCTTTAAGAAACTTTAAATAGTTTCTTAACTATTTGAAGAACTATTTAAAGAAGAACTATTTATTAAATAGTTTCTTAACTATTTGAAGAACTATTTAACTGAAGAACTATTTGCCTTCAAACAGTTATTTAAGAAAACATTTTTTTGGTCCAGAGTTTATACATCAACACACACAAGCGCGCGCACACACACATGAGCGCGCGCACACACACACGTGCACAGACACATATAATTAGGAATGCATCTTGTGTCTCATTCCATAATATGTTGCTATCACTCAAAATAGTACAAATGCAACCCTAATATGACGACTTTTAATTTTGGTTGGATTCACCAGATTCAGTTGGTTATTTATCTGATTTCATTATTTCATGATCTCTCCTTAACATTTCATGAAAAGGTCTTTTGGGGACTTAACGTAAGTGACAACAGAATTCAGTGTGATGAAACCAAACATATATGAAATGCACCGGATGCCATATGCTAAAACCTATGAATATGTCAACCAGCAATTCACGGGCGCATGAATGTGCAAATGAGGAAACGTTGTTCAAACACTTCAGCTTGTATTTTACAAAACAGTGTTTAAATATTTGACATAGTTTAGTAATATTTTAGAAAAATGGCCTACCTAGTCTGGATGATGTATGCGTTTGCTGGGGTTCCTATAAGAAAGCTACACACACTGGGGGCATAAACAGCAGAAGGTTATTGCTGCGTAGACCCGGAGCCTGGAAGTCCAGGATCAAAGTGTCAGGTTTGGATTCTCCTGCAGCCTCTCTCCTTGGCTTGTGGACTTCCCTCTCTACATGTCTGTATCCTAATTGCCTCTTTTTTAAATGTCTAAGTTCCTGGGTACAAATGCAGGTTTGCCACATAGGTAAACTGGTATCATGGGGGTTTGTCATACAGATTATTTCATCACCCAGGTATATTAAGCCTAGTGCCCATTCATTATGTTTCCTGATCCTCTCCCTCCTCCTACCCTCCACTCTCTGATAGGCCCCAATGTGCATTATTCCCCTCTATGTATCCATGTGTTCTCATCATTTAACTCCCACTTACAAGTGAGAACATGTGATATTTGGTTTTCTGTTCTGTGTTAGTTCGCTTAGGATAATGGCCTCCAGCTCCATCCATGTTCCTGCAAAGGACATGATCTTGTTCTTCTTATGGCTGCATAGTATTCCATGGTGTATTTGCACCACATTTTCTTTATCCAGTCTACCATTAATGAGCATTTAGGTTGATTCCATGTCTTTGCTATTGTGAATAGTGCTGCAATGAATATACACGTGCACACAAATGATTTTAGATTAGGACAGATCCTCATGGCCTCATTTTAACTTAACCACTCCTATAAAGACTTCAGAAGATCGGGACTTCGGCAGTGAATTTTGGGGGACACAACCCAACCCATCACAGATGGACAGTCTCTCCCCCTGTCTGTCTTTGGTATATTAACTCATATTTTACCTAAGAGTGGAGTGGACTCTATCTTAGGAAGAGTGGAAGCTGTGCCCTGGAGAGCCAAACACTGACCAGAAAACCCATTTGGAAGTGATGGCAATTCTAGGGGTGCTCCTCACACCCTGTGTCCCGGTGACTCCTTTGCCCCAGGAGTCAAAGGTGCAGGATGAACTCTTGCGTGCTTCCATGGACTATCTCTCGGGACCAGCTCATTCTTAATCTGACCAGCATCTGCTTTACATTTTTTTCCTACTTAAAAATATTCCTACTTAAAAAATATTATCACTGTCAGGTTCAGTGGCTCACGCCTGTAATCCCAGCACTTTGGGAGGCTGAGGTAGGTCAGGTGTTTGAGACCAGCCTGGCCAACACGGAGAAACCCCATCTCTACTAGAACTACAAAAATTAGCTGGACATGGGTGGCAGGTGCTGCACAATCCCGGCTACTCAGTTGCCAGTAAAACCAAACGACTATGCCATTGCACTCAGCCTGGCGCAGAGGGAAGATCTGTTGTAAAAAAAAAAAAAAAAAAAAAAAACAAAAAAAAAAAAAAAATTAGGTTAATATGGACATAGTAACCAATCAACTGTCGCAAAAAAAAAAAAAAGAAAAGACCCTATATTCCATCATAAAAAATAACATAGGGGTATATTTAATGTGGGTTGAATTCATTTGAATGGAACTCTCTTTTTCCAGCTTATTGAAGTGTACTTTGACAAAAAAGTTTACATTATGACAAGCACCCATGATGTTTTGATATGCATATACATGTGAAATAATGAACCACAATCAACCAATTTAACACATCCTCCATCTCACATACCTGTCAGTTTTGTAGGAGGGGGGTGGAACAATTTAGATTAACCTGTCAGCAATTTTTTTTTTTTTTTTTTTTTTTTTTTTTGGCGGACTGTTGTCTTGCTCTGTCGCCCCAGGCTGGAGTGTAGTGGTGCAAATCTCGGCTCACTGGCAAGCTCTGGCCTCCGGGTTCAAGTGATTCTCCTGGCCTCAGCCTCTCGAGTAGCTGGAACTACAGGCGGCCCTCCACAAACGGCACCGGGCTAATTTTTTGTTGTTTTTAGTAGAGACGGCGGTTTTCCACCTGTGTTCGCCAGGATGGTCTCGATCTCCTGCCTCGTGATCCACCTGGCCTCGGCTCCCGAACAGGGCGAGGATTACAGGTGTGAGCACTGCACCCGGCCTCTCTTAGCAATTTTTTTTTTTTTTTTTTTTTTTTAGAGACGGGAAGTCTGCTCTGCTCGCCAGGCTGGAGCTTGCAGTGGCCAGATCTCAGCTCACTGCAATCTCCGCTCCGGGTTCACGCCATTCTCCTGCTCAGCCTCCCGCACGTAGCTGGGGACTACAGCGCCCACCACCTTCGCCCGGCTAGTTTTTGTATTTTTTGTAGAGACGGGGTTAAGCCAGGATCGGTCTCGATTCTCCTGACCTCGTAGACCGGCCCGCCTCGGCCTCCCAAAGTGCTGGGCATTACAGGCTTGAAGCCACCGGCAGCCCGGCCTCTCTTTTAGCAATTTTTAAAGAACACTAATACATTGTTATAACTGATACCCACCATGATGTTACAATAGGTCTCCAGAGCTCACCCTCCCGTCTAACTGAACAACTTCCACCCTTTACCAGCATTTCCCCCATTCTTCTCACCCCAGGGCACTGGTAACCACCTATTCCTACTCTCTGCCTCTATAAAGTTCAACTTTTTAACAGTCCCACATATAAGGAGATCTGCAGTATCTGTCTTTCTGAGTCTAGGTTTATTTCACTTATGCATAATGTTCCCCAGGTTTCATTCATGTTGTTGGGATGTCCTCCAGGTTCATTCATGTTGTTGGATGTCCTCCAGGTTCATTCATGTTGTTGGAAATGCTTTTTTAAGGCTGAGTAGTATTCTGTTGTGTTGGTGAGGATATGGAGTATATATGTCACATGTGTTCATATACTGCATTTTTCTTATTCCTTCATCCATCAGTGGACACTTAGAGGTTGATGGCATGTCTTGGCTACTGTGAATAATAATGCAACAAATGGGGACGTGCAGATATGTCTTCTAGATACTGATTTCATTCCTGTGGATATATCCCCAGTAGTGGGATTGCTGGATCACATGGTAGTTCTATTTTTAATTTTTTGAGGAACCTCTGAATTGTTTTCCATAATGGCTGGTCTAACTGACATTCCCACCAACAGTACAAGGGTCCCTCTTTCTCCACATCCTCACCGACACCTGCCTTTGGTCTTTTTGATAATAGCCTTTCTCAAGGTGTTAGGTGATATCTCATTTTAATTTGTAGTTCCCCGATGATTAGTGATGTTGAGCATTTTTTCACAAACCTGTTGGTCATTTGTATGTTTCATTTGAGAAATGTCCACTTAGGTTACTTGTGCATTTTTGATCAAGTTATTTGCTTTCTTGCTGTTGAGTTGTTTGAGTTTCCTATATATTTTGGACATTAACCTCATATAGGATATACGGTTTGCACATATCTCATTCCATTCGACAGGCTGTCTCTCCACTCTTTGTTTCTTTTGCTGTGCAGAAGCTTTTTAGTTTGGTGCAATCCCACCTATGTTTGCTTTTGTTGCCTGTGCTTTTGAGATCACGTCTAAAAATCATTGTCAAGGCTAATACCAGTAAGCTTTTCCCCTATGTTTTCTCAAAATGGATTAAAGACTTAAACATAAGACCTGAAACTGTAAAGCCACATTCCATCATTTTAACCAGTCCCTGGCAAATACTTACAACTCAGTTGCCCTGCTTGTCGCTCTCACGCTTGCCTGGAAAAATCCCTCCCCTGGTGTCTGCATCTCTGCACCCACCTACACGTGTGAACCCAAACAGCCTGGAGGAAAAGCCCAACCAACACCAATGGGTGGCACTCTGCATTGCTGACTGAACCTCAGTGGCCCCTAATTATTTCCAGCCAATGCCACTGCAGTTTTTTCATCAGCAGGCGCCCACTTTTCCTGGATATCAGTTCATACTCCCCTGTCCTGGAGCCTCCAATATTCCTTCCTCCTGCTCTCACTCGAGAGGGGCTGGTTCCCATTCCCAACTTTCCTGGGAAATGGAAGCCTTCAGAAGAGAGTGCCTTTATGCTCCCGTACCTCATCTTCTGTTTCCTGCACAAGTCACTGGGTGTCTACCAGAGCTTGTGTCCCCCTTCATCTATTCCAGGATTTCACTCAGCCCTCGTTCCCTTTGATATGTCCACACTTTGAAATTGCTCGGCCTAAAGAGGGTGAGGCTGTGCTTTGATGCAATGAGAATTTCTTGAGCAGCCTCCTCCTGCCTCCTGTGGGTCTGCAAGGGAAGCCTGAGCAGGAAACCCCAGGCACCAGAGGGACATACAGCAGCCACTTTCAGTAAAATGCCATTACCTAATGGCTTAATTACAAGCTGAAATGAAAAAAAATAAATAAATAAACAAATAAAACCCTAACTCCTTTTTTATGCTTAATTTCATTCCTAGTGACCTTCTTTGATGGAAATAGAGAAATTCTGTTGTGTTGAAGACTCTTAAATTTCCCAAATGTGCGCTTCAGCTTCTCAGAAGTCATGGTTGCCATGGGCTGTGGTGCAAGCTTATCTGCCCATGGCCCACACAATGTCCAATGTCATGTCATGGGACCCCTGCCACTTTGTGACATAAAATGTAAGAACACTTAATGCTACTGGCTGGGTGTGATGGCTCACGCCTGTAATCCCAGCACTTTGGGAGGCCGAGGTGGGCGGATCACAAGGTCAGGAGATAGAGATCATCCTGGCTAACACAATGAAACCCTGTCTCTACTAAAAATACAAAAAAATTAGCCAAATGTGGTGGCATGCGCCTGTCATCCCAGCTACTCGGGAGGCTGAGGCAGGAGAATTGCTTGAACCCGGGAGGCAGACATTGCAGTGAGCCGAGATCGTGCCATTGGACTCCAGCCTGGGTGACAGAGCGGCACTCTGTCAAAAAAACAAACAGCAAACAAACAAAAAACAAAACAAAAAACACTTAATGCTACTTTGAGGCCAACATAAACAATATGTGTTTCCCTGCCTCAAGCCAGCCTTGGTTGTGCCAAGGTAGGGGGCAGGAGCTTGTCTGGAGTCGGCAATACTGTGGGCCCCATCAGGAAAGCCACCCCCTGGTCTGCAGGGGGCTATTCTGTGACTGAAGAGGTTACAGGAAAGGTCAATGTCGACTCAAGGTTAACTCAGGTCATTCAGTGTGTTTTGACTGAGAGTTTACCACATGTTGGGTGCAGTCCTAGGCAAGTGAAGGTGGCGTCACTGTCAACAACGATGTCAGCCCTGCCCTCATGTTGCTTACATGCCAGTGGGAGGGAAACATGAAGACAGATAGGCAGGCAAATAACTATGTGCAATTGTAGTGGGGGCTGTGAAGAAAATGAGCATAGGCCTGAACTAGAGTGGCAGCGGTTGCATTTTAGGGGTATTGGTCAGGAGAGTGTCTCAGAAGGTTGACACTGAAGCTGAGACCCAGAGGATGAGAAGGAGCCACTTGAGGGGAAGACATCATCCTGGCCAAGGGCAGACCTAGAACAAAGACCCGAGATGAGGCAGAGATGGGTGATTATGAAACAGAAGACCTATCAGTGTGGCCCCTGGAGCAGAGGGACCAGGGAGAGGCAATGCAATGAGGCTGGGGAGAAGGGCCTTGCAGCCAGGTGAGGAGTCTGGATTTCAATCTCAGAGAAATGGGAAGCCCTTGGAAGGTTTGAGAAAGAGCGAGCCATTGTTTGATTTGTCACCTAAGCAGTTCAGTCTTTCTGCTTTGTGTGAATAGATTCAAGGGGGCAAAAGTGGATGTGGGAGACCAGCTGGAGGAGGCTGTAGTCATGGGGGCTGGAGGTCAGGGTGACTGGGACTAGGGAGGGAGAAGTGGACAGAGTTGAGATGGGTTGATTGGATGCAAAGAAGAAGGGAGGGGTGGCATCAAGTATGACACCTGTGTTTTAGGGCCCATGCATCTGAGTGTCTGGCAGAAAAAGGTGGAGGTGCATGAGTTTTGGGGGTGAGTGTGGAGGTGATGTGAAAGAAAAATTACACCAGACAGAGTTTAACAGGCCAGGAAGACTCTTTTCCAGACTGTTGCAATAGGGGAGGAGACTGAACTCAAGTCCTAATGCAACTGGGGCAGCCATGGATTTATGGCCAACAGGGTGAGGGCTCACTGGACAGAAAATTACCAAAAGGAACTTGGTTAGGTATCAAGAGTGGGGAGATTCTCACCAACCTGAGCTTGGCATGCTGAGGATGAGGCCTAATCTAGAAGAGAGCTGAGCAGGGCCTGACTCAGGTTTGGCCAAGGAGGGTGTATTAGTTTGTTTTCATGCTGCTGATAAAGACATATCCAAGACTGGGAAGAAAAAGAGGTTTAATTGGACTTACAGTTCCACATGGCTAGGGAGGCATCAGAATCATGGCAGTAGGTGAAAGGTACTTCTTACATGGCAGCAGCAAGAGAAAATCAGGAAGAAGCAAAAGCAGAAACCCCTGATAAACCCATCAGATTTGTGAGACTTATTCAATAGCATGGGAAAGACCAGCCCCCATGATTTAATTACCTCCCCCGGGCCCCTCAATTCTGGAAGATACAATTCAAGTTGAGGATTTGGGTGGAGACACAGCCAAACCATATCATTCTACCCCTGGCCTCTCCAAATCTCATGTCCTCACATTTCAAAACCAATCATGCATTCCCATTAGTCACCCAAAGTCTTAATTTATTTCAGCATTAACCCAAAAATCCACAGTCCAAAGTCTCATCTGCAACAAGTCAAGTCTCTTCCACCTATGAGCCTTTAAAGTCAAAGCAAGCTAGTTACTTCCTAGATACAATATGGGCACAGTTAATTGGTAGACACAACCATTCCAAATGGGAGAAATTGGCCAAAACAAAGTGGTTACAGGCCCTATGCAAGTTCAAAATCCAGCTGGGCAGTCAAATTTTAAAGTTCCAAAATGATCTCCTTTGACTTCAGGTCTCACATCCAGGTCACGCTGATGCAATAGGTGGGTTCCCATGGTCTTGGACAGCTCCGCCCCTGTGGCTTTGTAAGGTATAGCCTCTCTCCTGGCTGCTTTCATAGGCTGGCATTGAGTGTCTGCAGCTTTTCCAGGCAAATGGTGCAAGCTGTGGGTGGATCTACAATTCTGGGGTCTGGAAGATGGTGTCCCTCTTCTCTCAGCTCCACTAGGCATGCCCCAGTAGGGACTCTGTGTGGGGGTTCCAACCCCACATTTCCCTTCCACACTGCCCTAGCAAAGGTTCTCTATGAGGGCTCCGCCCCTGCAGCAAACTTTTGCCTGGGCATCCAGGCTTTCCCATACGTCTTCTGAAATCTAGACAGGGGTTCCCAAACCTCAATTCTTGACTTCTGTGCATCCACAGGCTCAACACCACATGGAAGCTGCCAAGGTTTTGGGCTTCCACCCTCTGAAGCCACAAATTGAGCTCTATGTTGGCCTCTTTCATCCACAGCTGGAGAGGCTGGGACACAGAGCACCAAGTCCCTAGGTTGCACACAGCACAGGGACCCTGGGGCTAGCCCATGAAACCGCTTTTTTCTCCTGGGCCTCCAGGCCTGTGATGGGAGAGGCTGCCCTGAAGGTCTCTGACATGCCCTGGGGACATTTTCTCCATGATCTTGGGGATTAGCATTAGGCTTCTTGCTACTGATGCAAATTTCTGCAGCTGGCTTGAATTTCTCCTCAGAAAACAGATTTTTCTTTTCTATTGCATCATCAGGCTGCAGGTTTTCTGAACTTTTATGCTGTTTCCCTTTTAAAACAGAATGCCTTTAACAGCACCCAAGTCACCTTTTGAATGCTTTGCTGCTTAGAAGTTTCTTCTGCCAGATACCCTAAATCATCTCTCTCAAGTTCAAAGTTCCACAAATCTCTAGGGCAGGGGCAAAATGCTGCCAGTCTCTTTGCTAAAAGATAACAAGTGTCACCTTTGCTCCAGTTCTCAACAAGTTCCTCATCTCTGTCTGAGACCACCTCAGCATGGACCTTATTGTTCATATCACTATCAGTTTTTTTGCCAAAGCCATTCAACAAGTCTCTGGGAGTTCCAAACTTTCCCACAATTTCCTATCTTCTTCTGAGCTCTCCAAACTGTTCCAACCATCTGCCTATTACCCAGATCCAAAGTTGCTTCCACATTTTAGGATTATCTTAGTCCATATTCATGCTGATGAAGACATACCCAAGACTGGGAAGAAAAAGAGGTTTAATTTGACTTACAGTTTTACATGGTTGGGGAGGCCTCAGAACCATGGTGGAAGGCGAAAGGTACTCCTTACATGGCAGTGGCAAGAGAAAATGAGGAAGAAGTGAAAGCGGAAACCTCTGATAAACCCATCAGATCTCATGAGACTCATTCACTATCACGAGAATATCATGGGAAAGACCAGCCCCTGTGATTCAGTTACTTCCCCCTGAGTCCCTCCCACAACACATGGGAATTCTGAGAGATACAATTCAAGTTGGGATTTGGGTGGGGACATAGCCAAACCATATCAGAGAGTGTCCTTGTAAATGGGAAGGGGAGGACTTAAGCACTTGTTGGGTGTGTTAAGCTTGAGATGTCCAAGAATAGATGTTGAATACATGCCTCAAAATGTAAATCTGGAGCTCAGGGGACAGTTCTGGGTGGGATATATGAATTTGATCATGACTATAAAGATGGTTTGGGGAAGCTACAACCACCACTGAGCTCTCAGACCTGTGATGTAGAGTCTGACAGGCCAATGCCAGCCAGAGCTTCTAAATCCTGTATGGAATAATTAAGTGTATAGCTATGGTTTGAATGTGCTCCCCGAAATTCACGTGTTGGAAACTTAATCCCCAGTGCAATGACGTTGAAAGGTGAGACCTTTAAGAGGTGATTAGGTCATGAGGGCTCTGCCTTCGTGGATGGACTAATGCCATTTGCAGGGGGGTGGGTTAATTATCCCAAAAAGTGGGTTCCTGATAAGAGGATAAATCTGGCTCTTTTCCCTTCTCTCCCTCTCTCTCCCTTTCTCTCACCATGTGATGCCTTCAACCATGGGATGACACAGCAAGAAGGCCCTCCTACCTTCAACCATGGGATGACACAGCAAGAAGGCCCTCCCACCTTCAACCATGGGATGACACAGCAAGAAGGATCTCCCTAGATACCAGTATCTTGATATTGGACTTCCCAGCCTACAGAACTGTGAGAAATAAATTTCTTTTCTTTATAAATTACCCAGTCTCTAGTATTCTGTTATGGCAGCATGAAACAGACTAAGACACATTCTGAACAGGTTTTAGTCCCCCACCCCAGAGGGAGCAGGGCCCAGTCATTCTCTTGCCTCAGACTCAGAGTCCTTATCACATGAAAGCAGGTAGAGACTTACTAAGGACTGGCCTTTTACAAAGAATGAAAATTCTCATGCCCCTCCTGGGTGCTAACTGAATAAAAATATTTCTATTGTAGTGATGCTTAAATATATGTAATTATACAATTAAGTATAAATGCTGTCTTAGTCAGTTTAAGCTACTGAAACTAACTACCATACACCAGGTGGCTGATGAGCAACAGAAATTTATTTCTTGCTATTCTAGAGGTTGGAAGTCTGCGATCAGGGTGACAGCATGATTGGGTTCTAGTGAGGGCCTGCTTTCAGGTTGCAGCCAGCCAACTTCTCACTATGTCCTCACATGTCCAAGGGAGATTATCTCTCACGTGTCTCTTCTTGCAAATGCATTGTCTTAGTCCATTTGTGCTGCTACAACAAAATACCCGAGACTAATAATTTAATTGTGCATTTAAAAATAACTAAGAGTATAATTGGAATGTCTGTAACACAGAGGATAAATGCTTGAGGGAATGGAGACCCCATTCTTCATGATGTGATTATTACACATTGCATACCTGTATCAAAACATCTCATGTACCCCAGAAATATATCTACCTACTATGTACCTACAAAAAGTTAAAGTTTAAAAATTTAAAAAAATAAATGAAATACCTGAGACTGGGTAATTTATAAAGAACAGAAATTAATTTTCCCACAGTTCTGGAGGCTGGGAAGTTCAAGATCAAGGTGCCAGTGGATTCAGTTGTCTGATGACCATCCAGTCACTGCTTCCAAGATGGTGCCTTATTGCTGTATACTCCAGAGGTGAGGATGCTGTGTCCTCACATAGCAGAAGGCTGAAGGGCAAAAGGGACGAACTTCCTCTACCAAGCCTAATTCCATGCAGGAAGAAGGAACCCTCATAGTCTAATCACTTCTTAAAGGCCCCACTTCTTTTTTTTTTTTTTTTTTTTTTTTTTTTTTTTNTCTCACCATGTGATGCCTTCAACCATGGGATGACACAGCAAGAAGGCCCTCCTACCTTCAACCATGGGATGACACAGCAAGAAGGCCCTCCCACCTTCAACCATGGGATGACACAGCAAGAAGGATCTCCCTAGATACCAGTATCTTGATATTGGACTTCCCAGCCTACAGAACTGTGAGAAATAAATTTCTTTTCTTTATAAATTACCCAGTCTCTAGTATTCTGTTATGGCAGCATGAAACAGACTAAGACACATTCTGAACAGGTTTTAGTCCCCACCCCAGAGGGAGCAGGGCCCAGTCATTCTCTTGCCTCAGACTCAGAGTCCTTATCACATGAAAGCAGGTAGAGACTTACTAAGGACTGGCCTTTTACAAAGAATGAAAATTCTCATGCCCCTCCTGGGTGCTAACTGAATAAAATATTTCTATTGTAGTGATGCTTAAATATATGTAATTATACAATTAAGTATAAATGCTGTCTTAGTCAGTTTAAGCTACTGAAACTAACTACCATACACCAGGTGGCTGATGAGCAACAGAAATTTATTTCTTGCTATTCTAGAGGTTGGAAGTCTGCGATCAGGGTGACAGCATGATTGGGTTCTAGTGAGGGCCTGCTTTCAGGTTGCAGCCAGCCAACTTCTCACTATGTCCTCACATGTCCAAGGGAGATTATCTCTCACGTGTCTCTTCTTGCAAATGCATTGTCTTAGTCCATTTGTGCTGCTACAACAAAATACCCGAGACTAATAATTTAATTGTGCATTTAAAATAACTAAGAGTATAATTGGAATGTCTGTAACACAGAGGATAAATGCTTGAGGGAATGGAGACCCCATTCTTCATGATGTGATTATTACACATTGCATACCTGTATCAAAACATCTCATGTACCCCAGAAATATATCTACCTACTATGTACCTACAAAAGTTAAAGTTTAAAATTTAAAAAAATAAATGAAATACCTGAGACTGGGTAATTTATAAAGAACAGAAATTAATTTTCCCACAGTTCTGGAGGCTGGGAAGTTCAAGATCAAGGTGCCAGTGGATTCAGTTGTCTGATGACCATCCAGTCACTGCTTCCAAGATGGTGCCTTATTGCTGTATACTCCAGAGGTGAGGATGCTGTGTCCTCACATAGCAGAAGGCTGAAGGGCAAAAGGGACGAACTTCCTCTACCAAGCCTAATTCCATGCAGGAAGAAGGAACCCTCATAGTCTAATCACTTCTTAAAGGCCCCACTTCTTTTTTTTTTTTTTTTTTTTTTTTTTCTTTTCTGGAGCATGGCACTGCTATAAGCAGAGGGCTCAGAGTAAGGAATTCCATTTTCCTCATACCCTGGTTCCGTAAACAAACAAGATTTGGTCATGAGAAATTTATTATATTCACAGAAGATTTTCTTTCTTTCTTTTTTTTTTTTTTTATTATACTTTAAATTCTAGGGTACATGTGCACAATGTGCAAGTTTGTTACGTATGTATACATGTGCCATATTGGTGTGCTGCACCCATTAACTCGTCATTTATATTAGGTATATCTCCCAATGCCATCCCTCCCCCCTACCCCTCCCCATAATAGGCCCCGGTGTGTGATGTTCCCCTTCCCGTGTCCAAGTGGTCTCATTGTTCAATTCCTACCTATGAGTGAGAACATGCGGTGTTTGCTTTACTGTTCTTGCGATAGTTTGCTGAGAATGATGGCTTCCAGCTCCACCCATGTTCCTACAAAGGACATTAACTCATCCTTTTTTATGGCTGCATAGTATTCCATGGTGTAAATGTGCCACATTTTCTTAATCCAGTCTGTCACTGATAGACATTTGGGTTGATTCCAAGTCTTTGCTATTGTGAATAGTGCCACAATAAACATACATGTACCTGTGTCTTTATAGCAGCATGATTTATAATCCTTTGGGTATATTCCCAGTAATGGGGTGGCTGGGTCAAATGGTATTTCTAGTTCTATATCCTTGAGGAATCGCCACACTGTTTTCCACAATGGTCCCACCAACAGCGTAGAAGTGTTCCTATTTCTCCACATCCTCTCCAGCACCTGTTGTTTCCCGACTTTTTAATGATTGCCATTCTAACTGGTGTGAGATGGTATCTCATTGTGGTTTTGATTTGCATTTCTCTGATGGTGAGTGATGATGAGCATTTTTTCATGTATCTGTTGGCTGCATAAATGTCTTCTTTTGAGAAGTGTCTGTTCATATCCTTTGCTCACTTTTTGATGGGGTTGTTTTTTTTTTTTTCTTGTAAATTTGTTTGAGTTCTTTGTAGGTTCTGGATATTAGCCCTTTGTCAGATGAGTAGATTGCAAAAATTTTCTCCCATTCTGTAGGTTGCCTGTTCACTCTGATGGTAGTTTCTTTTGCTGTGCCCCCACTTCTTCTG